>NC_081180.1:114358496-114415289 GCF_029867415.1 Vicia villosa
CCGTGAATTTCTTGGAACTCCATTGCCTTTTGAGGATGGTGAGCTTTGTGGGTATCATGTGCAATTGGCACGGGGAAATTTTGATTGGGAGCATCTGAGGGAGGTTTTGTGTATGAGTGGGAATTCTTATGATCTTAATCCTTCACAACAGCCCCAGAAGTTCTCTAGAAAAGTGTTGACTACTAATGCTCAGGTTCTCATGTCGGTGGTCCTTCATAATTTAAGGCCTAGGAGTCACACTTCCTCTTTGCGTGCTGAGTCTGCTGCACTGGTTGCTCGTATGATTGAGCATGAGCCGATTGATATTACTCGCATTATTGCAAATGAGCTGAAGAGGGTTGCTTTGAGTGGAACTCGGCATGGTGATCGTGCTCCCTGCAAGCTGATTTTTCCTGGTTTGATCATGAATTTGTGCAAGAAAGCAAGAGTGCAGATTCCTTCTGAGGGTCTTGTGTCTATTGACACTTTTATTGATGACATTTTTATTGAGCGTTATTGTTTATCCAGGTTGACTGCTGTTCCTGTTGCTGCTGCTCGCCCTGCTCGCCGCCGTAGTGATCCTGATAGAGAGGAGAACTTGGCATTTCATATGGCGCATCAGAGAGCATTCATGTTTATGCATGATGCTATGTCTCAGCTGAGGTTGCAGATGATGGAGCCTCATGTGGCTCATCCGTGGAGTTCTCGCCAAGACTTGGTGGATTATGCTAATTGGCCTGAGGTCAGTCCATTTCCTGAGGAGGAGGAAGGTGGCGAGGATGAGAATGTGGAAGAAGATCTCCAGGATGAGGATGAGTAGTTCTTTTTGGTTGATGCTTAGTATTTTCATTATATTTTTAGTGCTAGTTGTTATTTTATTTTATTTTGACTTAAGTATTGTTATGTTTTGTTCCATCCTTCTAAAGGATGAGGTATTTTGGATCTTAGGCATTGCTATGCCTTTTGGATATTTTGACACCTTTTGGTGTTTGTTTTTAATTTATTAAAGTTTTTAGTTTAATTGCTTTATATTTCTATATACTTTTGCAATTGTGTTTTAAATTTTTGTTTGTTGTTCTTGTGAAAGTGCTTCCTGGATGAAGCAAGCTTTTACACCCAATTGGGGCGGTGATGATATAATGTGAAATTAGTACGTACAAGGTACATTTTTATCGTTTCTTTAATATACCATGAATTAGATACTTGTAATTGTACAAATTAGATGTCATATTTTCTTTAGCAAATATAGTTCAATAATGAATCATTTTAGCTTTAAAACTAGTGTGAGGAGCCCTTCCATTGTACATATATATATATATATATACATATATATATATATATATATATATATATATATATATATATATATATATATATTATTTTGTGGTTACCAACAATGTGCGTTTAACTCGTGTTTATTATGTTTAATCTTGCGTTTTTATTTAATTGTGTAAAGCATGAAAGTGATCAAAGCATTTTGTTTCGCATTACGAGTATAACTTCTCTTCCAAATATAACCTACCCGGTGAGTGTGTGAGTATTTGCTAACCATTTTGAGCCATTTAGCCAAGATTCAATCGGTATCATGTCATGCCTTATAATTGCCGATTTTTGATTTGAATCTTGATGACTTTCTTTTAACCTTGAAAAGCACCATGAAACGTGGTGAGGATTGATTCCTTTTCGCCTTAGAATAGGGAGCATTCGTGATTTTGTGGTGGTAATATTCAAGTTGGGGAGAATATAAAAAAATTATCTTGGTTGTATTGGTATGGAGAAGAAAATAAATAATTGCTCAAGAGAGAAAAAGAAAAAATAAAAAAAAAAAAGAGAAAAAGAAAAAGAAAAAAAAGCTTTGTTCATAGCTAGTGTCTTTTAAATTTTTATTGATGAACTCTTGAGCAATAAAATTGTGTGATCGGTTGATAAGGATGTGTGGATATAATCTTGATTTGAATGCTCTCTTAGGAATTGAACCCTTTTGTTTCAATGGCCTTGAGAAATGACATTTCCTTGTTAACCAACCCAAGTTTCAACCCTAAAGTCTTTGTGATTCTTGCTTTTACGCTTTTGATATAAATGTTGTGTAGATGAACGCATAATTGATTCTGGATGTTGGCGACATTGTTGTGTGAGTGTTAGGATCCTCAATTTTGTCTCTTACTAGAGAAGTGTGTAGGTTGTGATTCAATTTTGAACTTATTTTGTTTTAGGAAATGTTTGAGACATCAGATATGTATTTAATATTAGTATCTGCATCATGGTGTTATTTTAGTAAAGGTAAGATGTTACTTGTGTGCTTATGGAATTTGAACCACCCAATTGTTTTTGTCTTAGCTTGTGATTTCTTGGTTGTATTTGTTTTGTTTGAGGACAAACAAAGGTTTAAGTTGGGGAGAGTTGTTAGTTACCAATTTGTGTAAATATCTTAGGTAATTTTTGGTAACTTTCAAGTCTTTTTGTGGATAATAGTAGTATTTTATTATCATTTGGTATATATTTATTCTTATATTTATATTATTGTTGAATAGTTCTTATCTTTGCAATCTATGTTGGATTTTGTAGTTTTTATAGATAATTGGAAGCTTGGACCATGGAAAAAGGACTTTGAAGATGTTCCAAGACCAAAGCCAAAGATTGCTGAAAAGAGGTAGCGCGCTAAGCGAGGTTGAGCCCGCTAAGCGCGGTTTTAAAGAAAAGATGGAAGTTCTGGCAGAGAGTTCCGCGCTAAGCGAGGTCTGGAGCCCGCTTAGCGCGGTTGGGCGGTTTAAGCAATTTTTGATGGCGCGCTTAGCGGGCTACACCGCGCTAAGCGCGGTCTGCGAAACTTTGTTTATTTGATTAGGGGCCAGATCACTTTGAAGGAGATAGAGAGATATTTTGAGAGAGAACCAAGAGCACAAAACACTGTAGCAAACTAAGAGTTGAAGATTCGAAGCCTTAATCGTCGATTAATCGCCTTTGATGCTTGTTGATCTTCATCCTTTACTTCTTGAGCAAGCTACCATTCTCATGGATAGCTAAATCTCTTTTGTATCAAGATAAGATGTAATCTTCCTAGCTTTTTGTATGTATTTCTTGTGAATATATTGTGTATGAACATGTGATGATCAATATAAATGGTTTAGTTTGTTTATTAAAGCTTTTCTATGGTATAAATGTTTGAGACATCAATGTTTGTATCTAGACCTAACTCTATCATTTATCAAACTATAAGTTACAGACATGGATTTAGCGTTTGATGTTTACTTAGTATCGGTTTTAAAACGTTATTTGTATTGTTTAAACGGTGGAGAAATCGTCGGTTAAACAATACGGTAAATCTAACTATATCGTTGCGGACACGGACGATATAGGCGTCGATACGTAATTATATTGATCGTTACTGAGTTCAAATACGTATATTTATAAGGAAACATACAAATTTAGGTCGATGAAATCGAATCTTGATACATTTTCTTTAACTTAGAACTTTCATTACTTTACTCTTTGCTACTAAAAGTGTGAATGATCTTTTGCAAACCCAAACTTAAAGTAACAGTAACTCAAAACAAAATAGGCTATAGAACGGCGGTAATATCGCAATAATCCCTGTGGATACGATATAAACGAAAAGTACACCACAATACTCTTTCAACAGCCAACTAGTTAAAGTGTCTGGTGTATATCTTGAAAGTTAGAAGAACTTGAAGGATCATTACCTATTCTTAACCCCTCAAACTCCGAGGGCTCACTCTGTATTTTGCAAGGTCCCTGAGGGAGAACCTTCCTTAATTAGCCCCCCTGGTTCATAGCTAGCAAATTGTAAGGATTGGATTCAAAATTGTTGGGTTCAGAATCGCTTCAATAGGGAATCAAACACATATATTGTCCCCTCTTAACCTCTGACTTTAAAAAAAGTCAACAAAAAAAGACTTGATAGCCTTTTATGAGCAGTTGGGTTACGAAGAAGGAACTGACCTTTCAGATTAGTGTCTGATATAGATAAAAAGCGATTCTTTAATAATTGGACATTTTTGGATAAGACCACTTCTCAAGAAAGGACTAAGATTTGAGTTCATTATGGACTAAATGATTCCAATATGCTTTTGAAACGAGATCTACAGTTACTTATTCCATCTGAGTGTGACTATTACAACGATAAATGCTTTGAATCGGAAGAAATCTTATTTTGAAAATTCACAGTGATTTAAATTCAAATTCCCACATATGGTGTCGTTGTTTCTTTCAAGAACTAGAATTGTTGATGAACTATAGTATTCCTAAAAAATGTCCTGAAGACACTGATTAGTATAACCATATATATATATATATATATATATATATATATATATATATATATATATATATATATATATATATATATATATATATATATATATATATATATATATATATATATATATATAAGTCATTTAAGAAAACAAAAATACATATATTATTTAATTATTTTAAAAATACACATATTCCCGCTTTAAGGAAGATTTGCCACTGTGTGAAGTGATTTCGACTGCGGTGAAGGATTAATATTGTGGCCTAGATCTCAATTGTGAAACTTATATCAAAATTCAAAACTGCCTAGGGTACCATACGTAGAGTCTTAGGTATCCCATCTATACCCCAAGGAGCCATATATAATATACATAGTATTGTTGACCATAACACTGTTTTGTATTCCAAGAACGATGAATCCGATATCAAGACTCAAGTGAGAAAGTGGAAATGCATTGAATTAAACAGTTATCTTTCTCCACATCATCCTATCTGTTTAAGATCAAAGAGAACCAAACCCAACTTGCATGATACAAAGAAGGTAAGAGATGATAAGAACACATCACCTTTTTAGCAAGTGGAGTCGATTAATTAATCAAGATTCTCATTTATTTATTTATTTATTTATTTATGTGCATATATAAGAGGTAGGTATGTATATCTTTCATTTTAGATAAATAAATAAATAAATGTGTTCACAATATAGATTTAAATATTTTAGTGCACAGAGGGAGAGTCCTATTTGGGGCCCACGTGTTGAATTATTTTCTCTCAAGAAAGTTTAAGGATGGAAACAGAATCCACGCCCTCCGTTTCACGCACTACAAGAAAATTTAATATTAGCTACGACAAAATTACAAGTCATTGACGAAAATGAAAGAGATACAGATTTTGAGTTTTTCTCTTTTCGGTGAGAGCTATTTAAAGAACGATTCAAAATTACACGTGTTTTTCAAAACTTAGAGAGAGAAAACGAGTGTCTCTCATATAACTATAAGGAAATAAATAATCTAATATAATAATGATTAATTTATTAAAAAGTTGAAAAAATATTATTTCAGTTCAAAATTCATTATGATAACTTGAGATTAACCGCTAATATATTTGGTAGCTAAATTATGGTAGTTAATGTGACATTTTCTTGTAGTGACGGTATTTCCCTTACTAGAGAATAATACATTGTTATTATTTTATAAAAGTAAAAACATATTACAAATTATTCCCATAGCGAAAGGTTCAAGATGGATTAAGTAAATGAGGATATGATATATGGGGTTCCTCATTCCACTAAGGGCAGACAATCCGTCCTTTAGATACGTCGATCATCGTCTGATTATATTCAACGATCATCTTCACATCACACCTCAGTTAATACGAATGATTTTAACCGTTCACACTATATAAAGAGGATAATGTATCATTATTGGTTTTAAACCATTTCTCATTCTTACACTATTTCTTATTCTCTCGTTAACTTGGATGTTGGACGTTGGAGTGTTAACTTTGTAGGTCAGTCACTTCTCTACTATATTGAAAATTTGCTCCACCAATCTAAGATCTCATCTCACCATTTCACTTGGTTCTCTAACCTAATAGTAATTTCGTTTCGGGGATTCAACTTCAAATTCATAAAAACTCCAAAAAGAACAATTGTTTCTCTGTCAAAGATCTAGGTCTCCAATTCTTTCTTCGCGAACACCAATCTCTTTTTGGATAACCTAATACTGAACTCCTAAAGCTATTGTGAACTAAAAATTACTTGATTTTCCAAAGTCGCTGCTGCAGATGGTGAAGCTATCATAACTCATCCTCCTCCACCGAAGATGGAGGATCTAGTCTTAGAAACCCCACCCTCTATTACAAGGCCATGAGATTTGGCTCCCCAAGGGTTAACTAGGGAGCATCCTAATATTTTTCAACCTCTCAACCATTACCTATGTCTTATCAAGGCAAACCTTCAAAGTGGTCTCCTTTGCAACCTATGCTACCTAGACAAGAGATGCTTTCCTACCTCCAAGTGTTCAAGCCAATCTAGGCATGCAGACAGCTACTAACCTATTGAATAGTGTGTACATCTTGGTGCACCAGCAAAACTCTTAACTCCTAAAAGATAGGATCTTGAAAATATAAAGAAAACTTACAATATGTCCCTCTGAGAGATAGCAAGATATAAGAGGTGGCTTCACGTGAAAGACCCTTTGTGATACCAGAGTCAATCCCAACCCAATCTTTGTCTTTTATTTATAAAGTAATAATGCTTAAGACATTGCCAACACATCAATCCACAAGAAATATCAATTATTCACATGAAACCTTGCCATCTAATCTGAACATGAATGCCACAACTATATATCTTGGATGTTACATCATGAAAGAAAAAGATTGATGATGAAGGCACTTGAATTATATAGTGATATATATGTAAAAGCAACGAATGAGGCGACACAGGACATGTCTTCATTAGGCTCCCGCCCAATAACTCGTTGCCTAAGAAGAGTCCCCACGTAATAGGGAGCCTGCCCTGAAGGAAAAGGTGGACTATGAGGTATACCTAGACTATAACCACAAATTTAAGAAGTCTTGGTAATAATTCCCTAAGAAGTATGCAGTACGCAACTTCTCTAGTTAAGGTGGAGCGATTACCGCTTCTTTGGAGTTTCCAAATCCAAGTCCATTAGCTTTTATAAATATCTCAACCTTAAAGTTGATGAGATATTCTGAATACACCAGAAAATACCCTACATAATACACAACTTCTCACGTCCCGTGAGATTGCTCTCTCCACCAAAATCACCTAAGTTAAAACCACCAAAAATATTTAAAGCCTCTGACCACCCCTACCAGCATAGGGGTGCAACATTTTTGTAATTTTCTAGCTAGTACATTGGTGTCCATCGTGGAGCCCTAGTAAAACAAACCTAGGCCATACATTTTATCAAAACCACCACTTCGACGCTTACCAATATTACCACAACACTCTACTCCGCGTCATTATAACATCTGCCAACATCCACCAACCGAACCCTCATATACCACCGTCGTGACTACCTCAATAGTTCCACCTATATTTGCAACTCAACACCACCAACCACCCTTTGGCGATCTGTTCGCAACTAACTCCATCAATTCAGCTTTGGAGTTGCATTATACAACAACAACAACTCAACAAACCACAGTCAGCTTCAATGACAACTCGTCGGCAGGTAATATATTAGCTCCAATCTGTTTACATGTTGTTGCACGTATTATTTCAAATATATTTGTTTAATATTCTCGCTAGATTTTGCTGGACTTTCGTTGATGATGTTCTAATATTGTGGTAATCAGGGCCCGACCCTGGGCCCGAGCAAGCAGGCCCACAGCCCAGGGCCTCAAAATTATAGGGGCCTCAAATGGTGGTGGAATTAGGAAATTATAATACTAAAATTTTAAAATATATATTTGTCAGCTGAACAATTAGACAATTCGTTGCTCTTAGCGCAACAGATAAGCCATTTATTTGATTCCATAGTGTTAGCAGTTCGAGACTCAGTGGCTTTCAAATTTTTAATTATTTCCTTTTAGTTGTTCATTTAAATAGGCAAAATTAGTCAATTATACTTTAGTTCCACCTAGTTACATAGGTTTGCAATGAATTTCTTATACAATTTTTGTGATAATTAACATTCCTTAAATTTTAATTATAAAATAATTTATATATAATTGATTACAATTTATAATGATATATTAAATCAAATTTTATTTTAAATGATTATTTATTGTTACTCCTATTATTTTTATTTTTATTTATTTTAATATAAATTTTAAAGACTATTTATGTTATAATTAAATATTTAAACATTTATCACACAATTAACTCATTTATTATCAAATTTTTATAATGAAATCAAATTCATTATCATTTGTCATATAAACTTTTTACCAATCAGGTAAACCTACGTATTAGGGTCATGACATGATTTACGACTACTACTCCTATATTTTTTAGCCATACGATTTGGTTTTCCGCAATTAAAGCAGAGAAAACGTCACTTTCATTTCTTTGAGGTTGTGGATGTGGCCTAAAAATTGGAGCAACATTTAAAAAGATTTTCATTTTTTATTCAATTGATCATATTTTAATTTTGAATTCTTTATTAATTTCCAGATGAATACTTATTTACATTGAAACTTTTTTTTTTGATAGAAACATCCAAAACTTCATATTTTTGTTATTGTCTCCGAAATTCTTCTTCATTTTGAAGGCGAGTAAAACATATTTTTTTATTAGGGGTCTATTTATTTGTTTGCCCTGGGCCTCTAAAAAGTCGGAACCGGCCCTGGTGGTAATAATATAAACATATCTGCTTGTATATGCCTCTGTTTGCACTGATTCGATTCCCATAATGTCGAATTCATGTCTCAATCCTGTTTGCATAGATGCTTGTTATATCTTTGGAGTGATGTCGATTTGAACTTGTAGGTGACAGTATCTTACATTGCATTATGTATACACTATAATAGTTTGTGTTTTTAATGGATTATGATGAGCACATTGTTGTCATACCCCAATTTTTGACCTAAGATACCACCTCATATCATTTGCATATGCATCATTTGCATCTCTAACAAATTGCATAGCCTGTGTTTGTTACTTGTGCTCAGCAGGGTTTAATCAAGAAATCACTCATCAGTACAAGTAACAATCAATTAGGGTTTTGTTCTCCCTTCATCTCAAGTGAATCATCTTCATCAATAATCAACATTTGGTCCTCAGAGATTCATTTCAACAAGCTCAAAGGCTCTGAACCAACCAGATTAGGGTTTTGACTGAAGATAGCATACTCTTGACTTTTACTCAGAATTTGACAGAATGCCTTGGGACATGACCTCAAGACCCCAAGTACATAATTTTGACCTCATCCATTGGCTCAATATATCTCCTACACAAGGATTGATCAACAGTGAAATTTCAAGTCATCAGAATTAGGGTTTTTGAACTATCAGGGACTGAAATCAGGGATCACATTTGGGAAACCCTAAAAATCCCCAGGGAGTAAATCAAAGACCTCAATCATCTTCAAATAATCCCTATGACAATATCCAATGGAAATTACATCTCAATTCAAGATCCACAGTCATCAATTTCATCAGGTCGACAATTAGGGTTTTTGACCTAATTCACTAAACCACTGACTTTTTAATCAGGACATGGTGCCACAACTCAAACCATGGCTCAATATCCTCTAATGCTTCAATGTGATCCATTCATGCCATTCATTTGATGAGGGTAGCCTGTTTCATTTGAAATCTCCAGAAACGCGATTCGTCTGAAAAAGTCAACTGTACAAGATCACCATTGACTTTTGGGGAATTTTGGTCAACCATGACTTTTGAAGTTTTAAATCATCAATATATGATATGAGAAGTCATTTGATCAAGAAAAATCAAGAAAATCAACCAAGAATCAAAAAGTCAAAAGTTTGACTTTCATACTTAGAAAATTTTCTAAGTGTTTTTCAATGGTTTTTTCCAAACTTTGGAAGGGAATAACTCAAAATTTCACCTACAAACTGAAAAAAACTTCCAACATGAAAGTTGTAGATTTTGATCCAATAAACAACTTTGACACATATAAATTTTTTCCATAAGATCAACCATTTAAGAGATATGGAGCTTCAAAGTTGGCATCTTTGGAAAATTTCACTTGAAACTTCATTTTTCTCAAAGTTCATGGATCTTTTTCACCCACTTCCTTAAAGGTCTTGAAGAAACTTTCAACTAGGGTTTTGAAGTGTGTAATATGAGCTTTCCAAAATGTCCAAGAGCATGAAAAAATATGGAGTGTAGCTATGGTTTTGAATTTTGCAATTAGAGGTCATTATGCATGAAATTACAAGCCATTTTCACTAAGTTCAATACTATATGGCCTATAATTCAAGCAATGACACACCAAAGCAATGATTGAATGATATTTTCTGATTTGAGATCAGAATGGAAAGAGATAAGAAGCTTGGCCAAAATAACCATGGTTTAGTTACTTTAACCATTTGCATTTAATGTGAAAGATTCCATTTTATCTCTTAAGCCAAATCTTCATTCTTGATCAACTTGCAAGAGGTTTGTATTCAGAAACTTTGGCCTATAAATAGAGGTCATTTCCACTCTTCAATTCACACCAAAACCTCATAATCATAGGTTTTCTCTCTTCTTTCTTAAGTTGCAAGTTTCATGAGTTTCAAAGAGGGAGAATTGCAATTTCCATCTCTTGCAATTTCTGGCCAAAGTGAGGGTTCTAACATCTCATAAACATCAAATGTGATGTGTTTGATCCATCCACACACCCCAAAAACACCTAAATCTCAGAATCACTCTTCAACCACCATGTTTGCATAAAGAGAGCCTTATCATGCCAAAATTCACACTAGCCCATATCTGTCCAAGTTAATCATCCAAACACATCCTATATACCATATATGAGCTGTTCCAACCATCATCCATGACCTGTAACTCCAAAATCACATAGCATGATTCTCACTTGAGCCATACTGCAGATCGGGTTCCATAGCTTTACACAGATGAATCCAAACAGTTCCAAGCATTCAAACATGTTTCATAAGGTTCATTGAAGGTGTTCAGATCAAGAAACAACATCTGGGAGCTCTCATTTGCAGAATTCGATTTCCAGTTTGGCCATTTTTGAAGGTAAGTCACTTGAACTTCAAACTCATACTTGCACGCATCATAAATGAAATGTGAGCATACCATCTTGTTTCTGCACCTATGAGGATCATTAACCCTCAATCAATTGCATCTTAACTTGCACATACACGATTTTAGAATGAATCATAGAATTAGGGTTCTTCGTGTTCATCAGAGAATCAATGGCCTTAGAGTTAAAATAAATGAAATTAAATGCTATCATCATGTTCCTCGTCCAAAACCGAGCAAGATAGACCCTTTACTTGATCAATTTGGTTCAGTTTCAAGAATTTTCAAAATCAAATGGGGATGGTGTTCTTGGCGCCATTTTCTGTTCAGAAATTTCAAATGTTAATTTTCAAATATAATTAAATGGAGTTGTTATAGTAACAAGCTGCGCGCGCAGCTGGGTTGGCAAGTGTTTTGGCTGGTGAACACAAGGGCGTGGGTTCAAGTCTTAGTGAAGACAAAACCAATTTTTTATCACTTATTTTGTTCATTTTTTTTCACAAATTCATCCTTTAATTTAACCAATCAAATCAACTTATTTTTGATTCATTTTTTTTACACCTCTTATTTAATATACATATTTTGACAATATCAAAAAAAAATCACAAAAAAAGATTTATTTAATATGCTTTTAATTAGGTTTAAAATGATACATTTTTAAGTGTTTTTAAATACTTTAAATATTGTTTTTCATTTAATTTTTAACCTAATCACTTGTAAAATTTTTTTTGTGATCAAACCCTAATCATTTAGGTCTTAATTGAGTATTAAAACTTGTTTTAACTTAATTAAGTTGTTTTCTTTCAAATTCAAATCGTTTTAAGACGAGCGATCGCGATTCTTTTTCAAAACGATAAACCACTTCTTTTTTTAAATCCTTTTTGATTAATCAATCGATTTTCAAAATGAAGTGGGGCCTCTCGAATATTAGAGAGTATAAGACCCACTCCTTTTTTTTCTTTTATACAGTTTTTCTTTGTACAGAAAACTCTTTCAAAACAAACTTTCAAACAGTTTTTCAAACCTCGCATCTTTTTTCAAAACAATCAACCATGTTTTATAAATTAAAACTCGGGCCTCCACGTAGGTATAAGTCCCAAGCCCCTTTTGTACATACCCATTCCAGTACATGAAATTAGGTATTTCATTGTACGCCTTTTGTACATATCTCAATCTGTTTTTTTTAACTTTGAATAACAAACCAAAAATGAAGGTTTCTTTAAATCTTCCCAAAAATATACCATGGGCCTCCATGTAGGTATAAGTCCCAAGCCCTTTTGTAAAAACCTGTTTACATAGCTTTGAATAAACTCAAGTGGACCTCTCCTCGAGTATAAGTCCCGAGCCCCGTGTATACAAATGGATCATGCTTACAGGTATATTTCCTTCATAAACTCCATTATATACACACACTTTGTCATATATATAATTGTTCATACCTGTTCATATTTGTTCATACTTGTTCATGTTTGTTCATATGTGTGATATGTGTGCTTGTTCAACTTAGTACAACACTAGGTTCCCCATAGCCTCCTATTGGGCTTCGTGCAAAGAATCTCCACTAGTTTAGGTTAGGACATAGAGTATGGTTTCCCGGTGAAATCGCTCTAAGAGCTCAAACCAACTATACCATGCCTCCCCTTGGGCTTTGTACAAACGAGTGACCCTCCCATAGCCTCCTCTTGGGCTTACAATGCAAGGACCCTGGATTGTCCCTCCCATAGCCTCCTCTTGGGCTTACAATGCAAGGACCCTCGGATAGCCTCCTCTTGGGCTTCGTACAAGGACCCACGGGCTTCTTATAAGCATCCCCAATATCCAAATCAAATACCCTAGGAGATTAGACATTTATCATCTCTATGATAGGAGTATCTCATCTATATCATCACAAACAATCAATCAATCAATCAATCAAACTTTTTTGCCACAAGGCTGGCTAATCAATCAAACTGTTTTACCACCGTACTGGATGATTAATCAAAGTTTTTGTCACAAGGCTGACTTCATTGAAACTTTTGCCACAAGGCTGGCTGATTAATCAAAACTTTTTGTCACAAGGCTGACTTCATTGAAAGTTTTTGCCACAAGGCTGGTTAAACAACAAAAACATCTTTATCATTCTAAGCGCCATAAGTGGCATGGCCCCGGGCTTATAATGAAAAGATTTTCAAAACAAAAAAACAAACAGATGTATGTGATGATATAGATTAGATACATCGAACATTTAGATGACATTTGTCTCTTTTCCTTTGCTTCCACTAGCATAAGTGGGAACTACGATTGCTCTGACTTTCTCAACATCCCTTTGAGAATACGTAGGCACAAGGTCGATCCTTGGCGAGCAAAACAAAACACAAAAAACCATTCAAACCTTAGCACCCGTAGACCCCGAGCTACAGATGCTCTGATTCCCTCTAAAGGGATATGTATGCAGAGGATCGCGATGATCTTTGCGAGCATAATCAAACAAACACCTTAGGCCCCACCTATTTCACAAGAACCTCCACCATAACAAGAATGGAATAAACAAAACAAAGAAACCTATAGAGTACTATAGATACGTTGGGTGCTAATACCTTCCCTTCGTATAACCAACCCTCTTACCCGGAATCTCTCCCCCACTTTTTAGGTTATTGCAGCTTTTTTCCTTTTCCTACTTTGGAAACAATAAAAAGTTTGGTCGGTACAAAAGAAAAATCATTTTTTGAGCACTCGAGCCCAAAGAAGGCATCAGGTGTCTCATCCAGAAAAAAAGATAACGATTTTTCCCCGCGACAATTGTACATTAGCAACTTCTTGGATTTTCTTGTATATGCATGCGACATGTGGCTTAAGTTGTCCTTGGAGCAATTCTTGCATGGTGTTGAAAGTATTTTGGGTAAATATTTTCTAATATATCGTATCCACAGAGACCGAGTAATATTGTTGTCGTTCTATAGTCGGATTATAATGAGTTAGCGAAAAGTAGTGGTTTTGATTGTTTGTTCTCAAATTGCATATAACAGAATAATAATTGACTGATAAAAAGCTTAAAGACGAATAACAATGGTGAATGAATATGTTGAGTTCTAGGGTTCATCAACCTATTCACATACAATAATCAATTAACCCACGAGTGAACATTATTTAAGTTATTATCTTCATTCATCCTCAAAACTGATATTATGTCAAATGATCAATCTAGAACCACCTCTACGGGTATGATATTCGATCTCTCAGAATAACTATAAAGATAAAGGGAATTAACCACGATGATTTATGAAAACTTCTTCAAAATCTCATCTCTGAGTATTAATCAACAATTCAATGTAAAAACCAAGGGCAAAAGTATAAACCCTATCTCTCAATTGATAGTTCAACAATGATATAAAATAAAAGCAAGGTTTTTCAATGATAATAAAGCTTAAACAATTGCTCACAGGAATTAATCAAAGTAATTGCATCTTCATAGGTTAACTACTACCTTAAACTCAACACAATGGGGTTTAGCTCTCCAAAGCCATGAAGAACATACAAGATTTCATGGAAGGATTCATCTTCATCAAGGGAAGTCTTCAATTGATGTTGAATTCTCCGTCGGAAGTTGTTTTCTGCTCTAGAATAGGATTGCTCTCTGAAATTCGTTCACCAAAGACCTCTCTCTTATAAGGATTAGGGCTTCTATTTATAACAATTTATCCTTGTAACGCAACCATCGCGCCTCGGCACGTATTGGCGCAGCGCGAACCCAAGTCAGAAGGGATGGCGCGTCTCGCTCCTTATTAGCGTGGCTCGGCCTTTGTTTCACCTTCCTTCTTTGTGATTCTTCCTCTCTAGAAGCTCTACACCTGCGTGTTTCTTCGTCTTTACTTCTAAACTTCAATATCTGCACAAATAACACCCAAAGTGACGCAAATTGTTCTACAATTAGCATCGAACCTCTAAAGTTCAATTCTAACTATAAAATCCTTAAAAAGCACAAGATATGTTCACTTCCAGCTCAAAAGGTAGTTAATTTGACAAATGAAAACACTACTAATTCACTCCTAACAAACTCTCCCCAACTTCGAGTTTTATTTGTCCCTAAAAAAATTACTTACCTCAATGAATACAACAAAACATACCAACCGTCATGCAACAAGTTTCCAAAAAGGTTTTTCAAGTGGTTCGATTCAGTAACCAAGTCAGATACTCTTCCTCTTCCTGCAAACTCAGAACATACACGTGAAACAGATTTTGAAAGAAAATTACCTCCAGAAGTTCAAAACACTACAAAATTGCAATTGAATCAGCACTAATCACTCTCATCAAAAAGTATGATGAATAATAGAGGGGTTAAACACTTATCCAAACAATTAAATCAACAAGAATCCATATCATACGTTCACCATATTGGTATCATCAAGTCCTGTGGAATCTGAGAATCAGAAGGTCTTTCCAGGGTTGTAATGTGGTTTAGAAAAAGAAGATAATCAAGGGTTGTTCCTATTCTAGGGAAGCATCTGAATCATAACTCCTTCCTTTTTCTTTATACCTTTAACTTTCTCACCCATTCCTCTTTTTCACTCGTAGCTCGATGTTTCTCTCTTTTTTTTTCAACAACTATTTACTTTCAAACGTTGTTCTTCTTTTGTTTCTTCTCTCTTTTTTTTCAAGCTACGAATTTCTTTCGTTCTTTGCAAATCACCACCTGTATACTTACTCTTCTTTTGATTATGACTCTCCCCAACTTGGAGATCAACCTGTATCTAGATTCTATTCATGCTCCCCTACTTTCTATGAAGGTCAAAGAGAAAATACATCACCAAAGTTTATGGTTGATGGTCCAAAACAAAACTTTTTATTGAGATCAAAACTCACCAGGTGTTTCCTTGGTGCATATGATGAAACTTATCTTGACCTCAGGCTCAAAGAATGGTTAGCAAAGGATCACACTCTCACAGAAGAAAATAAGTTTTAAGATGGAATCAGCTCAAAGAAACTCTCAGATTCAAACAAATGCCTAAATCACTTCCACAGATTTCCACAAACGATGCGACAAACGGTTTAGCATAATACAAACAAGTCAAAATAATCGATGGTCTCCTGCATATGGTAAATAATGGAAAGTTTTCCTCACAATGGTTAAGGCTAAGCTGATCCTACAAAAATAATGTACCATAAAGCACTTCTGCCAGTTTTTACTAACAACCTACCTTTCATGCACATACTAAGAGTTTGAGTTCAAAAATTCATACCTGCCTTGTCACTTTTATTGAAAAAGAAAGGGAAAACTTAATTATTTTAAAAAAAATTCACTCACTACCACTTTCACGCATGTTGCTCCATTGTTGGTACTTTGCTTGAGACTTTCATTTTTGATGTGGAATTAGTCAATCTAAATTGGGGACAACTTAAATAAAAGCAGACTATAATAAATATCATCATGTCAGTTATCGTAAACATAACAGCTCACTATCCTCCTCTGGTTGCTCCTGGAACTTATTTGGTTGAGCTCCTGCCACCCCCTAGAAGAAAAAAGGGTTGGGCTCCGGCTAACTTGCAGTAAACAAGAGATCAGAGGAAAAATTTGTTTTCGCACAACCGCGGTGCGCTAGGATCATCCGCGACGCATGAAAGCTTCTGCACACGCGTCGCGTCGCGGGCTCGGGCTGCGAGGCGCGGTGTTGCGTTTCATGCAGCTGTTGTACTTATTCAATCACACTGGTTTGAGGATACTAAAATAAGAAAGTAATAATAAAAAAAACTTACTGCGTTGGGTTGCCTCCCAACAAGCGCTTTGTTTAACGTCCTTTGAGCTCGACGATCAGCTTCCTTAAGTATTCAGAAGTTCGAGAATGCATACTTCCCGATCAAATTCTCCTCCAAGGTAAACTTTCAATCTTTCTCCATTGACCGTCCAACTCTCTTTGGTTTTGCTATCTTCAATGACAATAGCTCCATATGGTTTGAATTCCTTGACCATGAATGGTCCTGACCATTTAGATTTTAGTTTACCTGGGAAAAGTCTTAGCCTGGAATTGAACAGAAGCACAAGATCTCCGACCTTAAATTCCTTCTTTTTGAGTTTCTTGTCATGGTATCTTTTCATATTTTCCTTGTACATTCTGTTGGACTCATATGCTAAGTACCTGAACTCTTCTAGCTCGTGGAGTTGTTCTTTCCTTTTCTTGAATGCGAGGCTGTCATCTCTATTAAAGAAACGTAGAGCCCACAAAGCTTTGTGCTCTATTTCTACAGGTAAATGACATGCCTTACCATAAACCATTTGGAAAGGTGAAGCACTAGTGGGTGCTTTGTATGCGGTCCTGTATGCCCAAAGAGAATCATCAATCCGTGCGGACCAATCTTTCCTGGATACCGAGACCGTATTCTCTAGTATATTCTTTATTTCTCTGTTAGAGATTTCTGCTTGCCCGTTGGTCTGAGGGTGATAAGGTGAAGCAATCTTATGCTTGATGCCGCACTTTTCCAACATTTTCGCAACCTGTTCATTAACAAAATGGGATCCACCATCGCTGATAATTACTCTAGGCATGCCAAACCGGGTGAAGATACTACGGTTTAGAAATTTCAATACCGTTTTGGCATCCGCTTTTGGGGTAGCAATAGCTTCAACCCACTTGGAAACATAATCCACAGCAACTAAAATGTATTCATTAGTAAATGAGGGGAGAAAAGGTCCCATAAAATCAATGCCCCAACAATCAAAGACTTCAACTTCGATCATGGTTTGAAGTGGCATCTCGTCTCTTTTGCTTATCCCTCCAACTCTTTGGCATTTATCACAATTTATCGCATGGTGGTGAACATCTTTGAAAATAGTTGGCCAGAAAAAGCCGGATTGGAGAACTTTTGTTGCGGTTCTCCATCCATTAAAATGCCCGCCACTTGGAGAATTGTGACAATGCCAGAGGATCTGTTGGGCTTCCTCTTCAGTGACACACCTTCTTAGTATGCCGTCCTTACCTATCTTGAACAAGTATGGGTCGTCCCACACATAGTATTTAGCATCGGATAATAACTTTTTCTTCTGGTGCCAATCAAAGTCCTCTGGTACCATACCGGTTGCTTTATGATTTGCAAGATCGGCGAACCACAGTCTTAATTGGATTTGAAAAAGTTGTTCATCTGGAAATTCATCATTTATTTCTGCTTCTTGGTGAGTGACATTTACATTGACCAGGCGGGATAAATGATCTGCTACCACATTTTCTGAACCTTTTTTATCCCGGATTTCTAAATCGAATTCTTGTAAGAGAAGAACCCATCAAATGAGCCTTTGTTTCGAATCCGGTTTAGTTAGCAGATATTTGATAGCCGCATGGTCTGTGTAAATCACCACTTTTGTTCCAATGAGATAGGATCTGAATATTTCAAGGGCATACACTATAGCTAGCAATTCTTTTTCTGTAGTGGCATAATTGACTTGGGCGTCATTTAAAACTTTGCTTGCATAGTGTATGACATGAAATATTTTTTCCTTTCCTTGGCCTAGTACCGCACCTATAGCATAATCGCTAGCATCGCACATAAGTTCAAAATGTTTCTTGCAGTCAGGTGCTACGATCACAGATGCGGTTACAAGCCTTTCTTTTAATTCATTAAAAGCTTGGACACAGGATTCATCGAAAGTAAAATACGTACCTTTATTGAGTAAGTTACTCAACGGTTTGGCAATCTTCGAGAAATCCTTTACGAATCTTCGATAGAATCCCGCATGACCCAAAAAGCTTCTTACCCCTTTTATGTTTACAGGAGGTGGAAGTTTTGAGATTACCTCCACCTTGGCTTTGTCCACTTCAAGCCCTCTTGAAGACACTTTGTGTCCTAGTACAATACCTTCAGTTACCATGAAATGGCATTTCTCCCAATTCAGAATTAGGTTGGTCTCAATACATCTTCCTAGAGCCCCATCTAGATTAGCCAGACAGATATCAAAGGATTTTCCAAAAACCGAAAAATCATCCATGAATACTTCAATACTTTTTTCGATGAGGTCGGAGAAGATTGCTTGCATACACCGTTGAAAGGTAGCTGGGGCATTACATAATCCAAATGGCATTCTTCTGTATGCAAAAATTCCAAAAGGGCATGTAAAAGTTGTCTTCTCATATTCTTCTGGGTTGACCACAATCTGATTGTATCCGGAGTATCCATCTAGGAAACAATAATAGTTTTGTCCGGATAATCTTTCAAGCATTTAATCCATGAAAGGTAGAGGGAAGTGATCTTTTCTCGTGGCTTTATTGAGTCTCCGATAATCGATGCACATTCTCTACCCAGTGACAGTTCTTGTTGGTATTAGTTCATTCTTCTCATTACTGATGACGGTCATCCCCCCTTTCTTCGGCACTACTTGTACTGGACTCACCCATGCACTGTCTGAAATTGGATAAATCATTCCTGCTTCCAAGAGTTTGACCACCTCTTTTCTTACCACTTCTTTCATAGTTGGATTTAATCTTCTTTGCGGTTGAGCTACCGGTTTGAATTCTTCTTCCAACATGATTTTGTGCATACAATATGCTGGACTTATACCTTTTAAATCGGCCAAGACCCATCCGATTGCAGCTTTATTCTTTTGTAGGACTTGAAGTAATCTTTCTTCTTCCTGTGTAGTCAACTTTGAACTAATAACTACTGGTTTCTTTCCCTCCTTATCTAAAAAAACATATTTCAGATGAGTTGGGAGTAGCTTTAGTTCCATATTGGTTTCCTTCACTTCTTTTGGCGGGTCTAATGTTTCCGCTTTCCCATCCTTATCATTCATGCTTCCTCCCTTTTCTAGTTCTTTCACAAATCCTTATCTCACTGGCCACCTCTATTGCTATCTCTTCGGTGACATCTAGACGGAAGCAGTCGCTTTTATCCTTAGGTTGTTTCATGGCTTCGAAGAGATTAAAGCATACCTCTTCGTCTTGGACTCTTAGTTTCATGATACCATCATCAATATCTATCATCATCCGGGCTGTTTTTATGAATGGTCTTCCAAGAATGATAGGTGACTCTTTATCTTCTTCCATATCAATCACAATAAAGTCTACCGGAAACAAGAATTTGTCTACCTTTACTAACATGTCTTGTGCGACTCCATAAGGAAGAGTGGTGGACTTATCTGCTAGTTGCAAGGTCATTCTGGTTGACTTCATCTCAATGTTTCCCAATCTCTTCACTATTGATAGAGGAATTAGATTGATGCTTGACCCTAGATCTATCAATCCATTCCCAATATGATGGTTACCAATTGTGACTGGTAGTGTGACTCGTCCCGGATCTCTTGCTTTTTGAGGGAGACGGGAGACTATAGCACTACACTGAGCATCAAGTACAACCACTTCTTCTTCTTCTTCTGGTCTCTTCTTCTTTGTCAAAATATCCTTCATAAACTTTGCATACTTTGGCATTTGGTCAATGGCTTCGGAGAATGGAATGTTGATTTGTAATTGCTTAAAAATTTCCATAAACTTTGCATACTGCCTAGCATGATCTTTTTTTGATGGTGCATGTGGATATGGGAGATGTTGACTGGGGATCACATTGCTGGCTGTTTTGTCATTGGCGCGTCGCGACCCTTTATTTTTTCATCCTCTTTATTCATATCGCTCACTATGACTTCGTTCTCCTAATCTTTCGCAGCACAATTATTATCCTCCTTGTCGGTCTCATTGATTTCAACTTCCTTCTCACCACCTTTCTGACCAGTTCTAGTCACAACTGCTTTGCAATGCTCTTTCAGATTCTCTTGAGTGTTGGCTGAGAATGTCGCATTTGACTGATTAGCTGCAATTTGTTTAGCCAGTTGCCCGACTTGAGTTTCTAGATTTTTGATTGCGGCTTCCTGACTTTTCTGGCTTGTCATTGACATTTGCATGAATTGATTCATGGTCTCTTCCAACATAGATTGTCCTCCTTGTTGTTGCGGTGGTGGCTGAGTGTAAGTTTGAAAAGTTTGTTGTTGATACCCTTGATTGTTAGGTCTTTGTTGATACCCTTGGTTGCTATTCGTTGGAGGATAATTCTGTTGATACGGCGGAGGGTTTGGGTATTGATTTTGCCTCGGTCCTTGGTTGTTGTTCATATAGTTCACCTATTCTGCCAAGACTGGTGGGCAAAATCCTGTTTGATGATCTCCCTTGCATAACTCACACTTAGCAACTTGGTGTGAATTTGAAACACCATTAAGTTCTTTGATTTGTTGTGGAAGTTTGGACATTTGTTGTGTCAGAAGCTCCACTTGTGAAGTTAGTAGTTTGTTCTGAGCAAGTAGAGCATCACTATTAGTTAGCTCCAACAACCCCGGTTTCTTATCTCTGACAGTACGGTCATGATTACTTTGTCGGTCATTCAAAGCCATTCTCTCGATTATCTGAATTGCTTCAGCAGTTGTCTTGGACATTAACGAGCCACCAGTTGTGGCGTCCAAAAGTGTCTTATTAGTAGGTGTAAGACCGTTGCGGAACATGTGAATTTGATCGACTTCCGCAAATCCGTGCCCCTTACACTTTCTCAGCATAACTTTAAATCTTTCCCAAGCTTCATTTAGTGAATCATTACTACCTTGAGAGAATATCGCAAGTGCTGTTTTAGCATCAAAGAATCGGTTTTGAGAGTAAAACCGTTCCAAGAATTTTTCTTCCAGAGTATTCCAATCACTCATAACTGTTTCAGGTTGATCTAGATACCAATCTTTAGCCTTTGATAGCAACGAATGTGGGAACAACCTTTTGAATAAAGTCTCTTCCTCCGCTTGGGCTACACCTGTAGTACCTACTAGCTCATAGAATCGAGTCAGATGTGTGTATGGATCTTCATGGTCCAATCCGGCGAAAGGACTTGCGCAGATAAGCTGTAGAATACCGGTCTTCAATTCAGATGTCCGCCCGTTGGCGGCAGTCCTTACGAATTGAGGATTGAGACGGGGACTATTTGCACAAGGAGCTGTGGCGGCCATGTTTACAATAGTGGGTTGCATGATGGCTTTTTGCTCTTCTTCAAATAGTTCGTGAGAGTAAAGTCCGTCAGACGACTCGTCAATTGTTTCTAAAGATTGTGACGACATCGTAGTTGTGTTGTCTCTTGCCTTTGCTATGTTTGCTCTTTTTCGTGTTTTGCTGTTCAATCTCCTAGCGGTCCTTTCGATCTCGGGATCAAAAAGAAGTTGATCGCTGGAAACTTTGTTGTGCATACACTAACTCTGCAAAAACTAACAAACACGTGAAACAACAAGATTAATGAAAGTAACTCAAAATAAAAACTATTGCAATGCGTGCAATATTGACACAGTCCCCGGCAACGGCGCCAATTTGTTGAAAGTATTTTGGGTAAATATTTTCTAATATATCGTATCCACAGAGACTGGGTAATATTGTTGCCGTTCTATAGTCGGATTATAATGAGTTATCGAAAAGTAGTGGTTTTGATTGTTTGTTCTCAAATTGCATATAACAGAATAATAATTGACTGATAAAAAGCTTAAAGACGAATAACAATGGTGAATGAATATGTTGAGTTCTAGGGTTCATCAACCTATTCACATACAATAATCAATTATTCCACGAGTGAACATTATTTAAGTTATTATCTTCATTCATCCTCAAAGCTGATATTATGTCTAATGATCAATCTAGAACCACCTCTACGAGTATGATATTCGATCTCTTAGAATAACTATAAAGATAAAGGGAATTAACCACGATGATTTATGAAAACTTCTTCAAAATCTCATCTCTGAGTATTAATCAACAAGTCAATGTAAAAACCTAGGGCAAAAGTATAAACCCTATCTCTCGATTGATAGTTCAACAATGATATAAAATAAAAGCAAGGGTTTTCATTGATAATAAAGCTTAAACAATTGTTCACAGGAATTAATCAAAGTAATTGCATCTTCATAGGTTAACTACTACCTTAAACTCAACACAATGGGGTTTAGCTCTCCATAGCCATGAAGAACACACAAGATTTCATGGAAGGATTCATCTTCATCAAGGGAATGTCTTCAATTGATGTTGAATTCTCCGTTGGAAGTTGTTTTCTGCTCCAGAATAGGATTGCTCTATGAAATTCGTTCACCAAAGACCTCTCTCTTATAAGGATTA
This sequence comes from Vicia villosa, assembly GCF_029867415.1. Classification (NCBI taxonomy): domain Eukaryota; kingdom Viridiplantae; phylum Streptophyta; class Magnoliopsida; order Fabales; family Fabaceae; genus Vicia; species Vicia villosa. The sequence continues at coordinate 114,381,518 of NC_081180.1, forward strand.
GGGCTTCTATTTATAACAATTTATCCTTGTAACGCAACCATCGCGCCTCGGCACGTATTGGCGCAGCGCGAACCCAAGTCAGAAGGGATGGCGCGTCTCGCTCCTTATTGGCGCGGCTCGGCCTTTGTATCACCTTCCTTCTTTGTGATTCTTCCTCTCTAGAAGCTCTACACCTGCGTGTTTCTTCGTCTTTACTTCTAAACTTCAATATCTGCACAAATAACACCCAAAGTGGTGCAAATTGTTCTACAATTAGCATCGAACCTCTAAATTTCAATTCTAACTATAAAATCCTTAAAAAGCACAAGATATGCTCACTTCCAGCTCAAAAGGTAGTTAATTTGACAAATGAAAACACTACTAATTCACTCCTAACACATGGACACGACCCTAAATCCACATTCTTAGGAACAACCAATAAAAAATAGTACTTTTAAATTTAGTTTAATTTTAATTTTGTTTTAAATTGAATTCATGGGGTGGTTGAGATTATGAAGGAGAGAGAAAAATCAGTATTTATTTTTTAATTAATTAAAATTTTGTGATTGGTTGTGTGTAAAACAATTTCTTAGGTATGTGTCCACCTAAGAATTTTCCTTGTCCTTGTGTCTCATTTAATTTTAAGTACTGTGTTAAAGGACTTTTGTTACATTTCTTCACATTATGGTTACTTGACTTTATATCTACATTATACTATTCATTACTTTACTTTGTTGGCACGTTACATTTCGTTATTGTTTCCCTTTCATTGAAGTTTACGTCCCATATTACGACTTGGTTGCCATGATTGCGTCTCGTGCTAGCAATTTTTTGTTTTATTTGCGTTGGTGCCATATGTTGATTTCACTGTGTATATATCTAGATTTAAATCTTGTAGATGATTTTGAATATGCACCCTCGCCTTACGTGAACTGAATTCACGTCCTCGCGTTATGGGAACTCAATGTGTGTCCTTACTTGACAATTCGCATGTGACGTTACTCCGTACTTTTACTTAATGTGTGCGTTGAGACTTTTTTGTTCTATTTATCCCCATATTGTAAATGTACCTCCATTTCCCAATTGTTGTACTTTACTTCTATTTTCTTTAGTTAGCAAGTCAATTTAGCTGATTAAATAATGTGACAACTAAAATCAACCTGTTTTCTTGAATAAAACCACATGATCAATATCAAGTGCTTTTTAAAAAACAAACCAAAACACTTTGCAATTAAAATCAATCATCGATTCGAAGACATTTTCAAATCGCTTTTTAAATCAAGCGCAAATCAAATACTTGGTCAACACCAAGTCCATTTTCAATCCAAATGGAAATAAAATCTTGGTCAACACCAAGTTCCCTTTTCAAAATCTTTTAATAATAAAACCGGTCGAAAAAGGAATGGTTATGATGTACTTATCCTCTCTGTTTCCCGAGTATTTGGATGATAGAGGTACCTATATTCTTGTTTAAACACTTGTCTTACGTGCAAAACACATTAAATAATCGAATCTAGTTCGGTCTTCAATGGATGAAAAATAATGGTTTGGATGTACTTATCCCCTCTGTTTTTTGAGCATTTGGATGATAGTCGTACATAGATTCCCGTTTGAATGCTTGAATTCCATTAAGGACGTATAACTTAATTCGTCTTATAAATTTCATTAAAATTGATTTGGTTGACAAAGGAATAGTTAGGACGTACTTATCCTCTCTGTTTCTTGAGTATTTGGATGATATTCGTATCTAGCTTCCTGTTGTCACCATCTAGAAACAATTCAACTCATCAAATCATCTTTTTCAGTCTTAGCCCGACACCCAAACGTTTTCATAAACAAAAGATGCTTCGTCCATTCCAAGGCGATGCAAACAACTCTTGGTTCCTACCACATGAGAATAAAAAACATTTTCCGCTCGAATGCGACGAGGACATAAATCTTTGAGAATCCAAATTTTTTTATCCATTCTTGATGCGATGCAAATGTTCGCTTCTCGATGTTTTGAGTAGCAAGAAATGTTTTCCATTTGAATTTGATCAAGAGTCTTTTCCTAAAATTAACCAACACACTAACATTTTTTACCACAAACTACGAGGCTCTGATTTTCCCATTGTACCAGGAAATTCGTAGACATCACAAGATTTTGAAATCTTGTCGAGCACATTAATTAAAAACCAAAAAAAAAATTCCTTTTCTTTCTCTTGTAAATAATTTGCAATAAGTAGAACATTGCAAGTAAATAGTCGCTAATATTCTTTCGCAAGACTAGCTAAATTGGTCCCGTTAAATACAACAGATGTGAGGGGATCTAATATCTTTCCCTTGAATAACCGGCTCCCGAACCCTAATTTAGTTTTGATGACCATATCGTCGTTCTTTAAGCTTTTTATCGATATTTTTCCTTTCCTTTTGGAATAAATAAAGTTCGATGTCGACTCTGTTGTATCTCGAGCGTGCAGGACGCTCAGGTATTTTTTGCACCACAACATTTTTCCTTTCTTAAATGCTTGTGTGCCAATGTGTTTTTATATCTAAATTATTGCAATGCAATTTTTCCCGCCTTTTTTATTTTGACAAAGGTGGGGGGATTATACTCTAATGGGGATTAGAATATACTTTCTACTTAATTAAGGGGCAGTTTAACTACTCCAACTATATTTGTTTATTTCTTTGACCATCTCCTTTAGAGATGTGTTGTCATCATCAAAAAGGAGGAAGAATGTGGAACCATGTTTTGTAGATTAAATAATCAAGAAGCTCCCATTAAACATGCTCTTAGTGATACATATTCTTTAGATGATGAAAACTAAAAGGAGTATCTAATTCAAACGATTAAATATGCTAATAAAGAAGTTAGGGCTTGATGATAACTAGAAACATCCTCTAATGATGGCACTGAAACTGAAGAAATATGATGACTCATTCAAGCAAGCGTCTATATGACTGGATTACCCGACAAGTCTTGAAGCTTCAAAATGTGAAAGAGAGGAAGTGTAAAAGGTCTCTTTGTCACGTCTGAGTGAACAATGTGTTGTTAAAGCATAAATTCATTTTCATATAGTTACACGTCTAAATCACACACATTAAAAAAAGTTTTGAAGTCCTACAAGTTGAATCAGGATCTGTCTGAATGTTTTTGGACAAAATTTGCACTATCCAATTGATTGACACGTATACCTAATCAATTTGGTTAGAGCAAAAACTCTCCTTATATATTTAAGACATCATCTTAATGAACTAAAAAAAGGCTACATATCCTTTCCCTCCATTTAAACTAGCTTAAACATGTGTTTTGAGGCCTTCCAATCGGTTGATGCATGATGCCAATTGATTAGTACATTAAAATTGGCCCAAGAAATTTTCCATTTTTGTAAAAACCTCTGGCTTATAAATAGAGGTTCTTCCCTTCATATTTTCACATCCAGAAAATGTAAACCTTCTTATCTCACTCATCACTCTCTCTCTCTAAAAATTATTTTATTTAATTTCTCTCACTTGAAGAAATTAGATGTAGCTCTTCAAGAAAGTCTCCGTGTATAATGAGGTATATGTTGTAATTCTAGAAAGATATTTTTCGTAAATTCACCAAGGAGTATTTTCTACCGGTTGAGTATTTTATCCATATAGGATTTTTTGTTTGGGTTAACAGCTAAACTTGTTAAAAGCTTTGTTTTAGGGAATTTAATTCTAAGTCGTCATTTCGGTTCGTAAGCTCAGGCCGTTCAAAAGCTTACTTTGGCTCGAGATTATTCCGGTTTAAAATCTCAACTTGGTTTTTGTTATTTTGGTCGAAACCTCGGTTCGGTCCATAAGTTTATCCCAGTCAAAAGCTTTCTTTGGTTTGAGATAAGCCTAGTCTAAAATCTTAGTGGTTCGTGGCCAACCTAGTCAAAACATCACTTTGATTTGTGGATTCATCCCATTTTAAAAGTTCACCTTGGTTTGAGATAAGCCGGTGGAAAATCTCGATTTAGCTTAGAAACTAACTACTTCCAATTGTTGTTTGGAAAGAAGACTAGCTGCTTCATTTCGATGTCTAGAAGGAAGACTAATTGCTTCCCTCAGATGTTCATTGTTTGGTTGGAAGTTAGCCTTAAAATTATTTTTTTTTCTTGTATAAAGGAGTTCAAGAGTTCAACTTCCTAAAATCTCTTAAGTATTATTGGATACTCTCAAGATTAAATCTTGGGGAGAGGATAAGGTTACTTCATTTCGATCAAACCTCTATAATTTATGGTATTATCTCTCTTACCCTCAACTCTTTATTTTCTGCTTATTTATCTTTCTGCTGCTAATATATTAAACCATTTTTGAAATCTTTTTTAACTCGAAAATAATTATAAAGGTTTTTCAAACTACCATCTTTTTGAAGCACACAATTCACGCCCCTCTTGTTTGTGGAGTCACATGTCCTACATATTTTAGATCAACCAATAAATTGTTGACCAATAAAGATAGTTGGTACAATTAGTTGACACCCATTTGAAAAAGTAGTGGGGAACAAACACATAATATGCAATCCCAAAATTGAAACGTTTCGTAGCCTTTCTGTGACACAAGTGGTAACGTGACTAGCTAAGGGAAGGCATAGTTTATAGTTTATTCGAGTTTGTGTCTATCCACAAGAAACTACTACAAATTAACTTCTAACGTCGGACACGAAATGCGTTTTACCTGGGCAATAGAGGCGAGGAAAACAATGTCGTCATAAAAAGTAAAGCCTTATCACCCCCGGTGTTTAAAACCCCGGGGTAAAAGTTTATGAGCGCATGAGTACGAACCCCAATTTCTGAAACTTTTATTATTTACAAAAGCTAGCATATTTTTATCTCGGTTTATCAAGAAAATCGAGGGGTCATTAGTTTTTTTGAATAAAACTAGTTACAATGTTTACCTTAATATTACATTCTTTAATAAAACTCGTTATAGTGTTTACCCAAAATATTACATTAATTGTCCATGAAGATCATATGTTGGATCTTCTCTTCCTTGATATTCTGGGAAACTCTTTCCTCAAAACCAAAAAAAGGGTTAGGTGAATTAATTTTTGGAATATCTAGATTTTAGATCTTCAAATCATATAATTTTAGGATAGATCAAATATTGGGTGCAAGGATGTTTTTAATCGATTTTGCATGCATTTGTTTTTTATGTGAACAAAAAAAGGGTTAGTCAGAATAAGGGTTAGATAAATAAATAATTTTTTTGCTCAAATAAATATTTTAAAACACAAACCTTAAACCCAAATAATTTTATGCTCTTGCAATCTATCATAGAGAACTCTTCATGGCAAACACTCTTGCAAACCTTAAAATCTTCATGATGATACTTGCTTGAGAGACACAATTCTTGGTATTTAGAATGGAATCCATGATAGAGAACTTCTTTATAATGGAAGTTATTTATGTTTCATGTGAATCACTAATGGTAATATCTTGAATGTTGATAGTCATGAAATGGACGACAAGGATTTGATAAATGCCTTCAATTTTAATGCTAAATTATCCCCCGGTTTTTAGAAAAATCGACGAGTTAGAACATTTAATTTACAAATAAAAATTACAATTAATATAGAGGTTCCAATTTTAACGCTTTATTTTAACACTAAATGTCACCTCGATTTTTAGGAACACCGGCGAGTTAGAACATTTAATTTACAAATAAAAAAATTCTATTAAAAGAGAGGTTGTGGTGTCGTTTTTTTTACCTCCCCGTTTCACTTGGGAGGACGGCACGCTAGACCCTTCACGCGAAATTTGGAAGGAGAATGCGCCCGTGGTGGGATGAATTTTGTTTCAGTTCTTCCTACGATATCACACGAACTTTCTTATTTGTCCTACGAGTAGGAAAGGGGAAAAAAGATCTCAACTAAACCCTAGGAGTTTGCTAAGTGTGGGGATTCACCTAGACTAGAAATTCTGGAGTCTGGGAGGTCGGTTATACATAGGGAAGTGTTTAAGCACCCTACATATCTGTAGTACTCTACAGGAACCTTCTCTGTGTCTAAATGTGTTTGTGCTGCTAATGATTATTGGGAAACTTTCTCCTTTGTATTAGGAGAAGGAATTGAATTGAATAAAAGAAAGACAGACAGACAGACTGACTATTTTTGATATTTTATTAGCTCGCTGAGATTCCTTGTGAACCTCATGCCTACATATCCCTAATGGAAGTCAGAGCTTAATGTAGTTCGGAGAACTAATTAATTATTAATTATTTTTGGGTGCCTTGCTTGAAGCTCAAGGTTGAAGCTTGAATTAAATCTCTGTTTACAGTAAAGAGACATGAAGTCATCTTTATAGAGAGGTATTTCTACTATTCCACCACAAACATTAAAAGAGTGACAGAATAACTGAATTCATTTCATTCAAGAGGGGAACCTTACTTGTGTATGTGCAAGTATACCAGTCAAATGCCTCTTAAATGAAAGAAAAATGCTCATCCAAATTAGGGAAAGTTACCACATGTCTGGGTTTTACTGCCAGCTCATGCCTTTCAAAATCCTAAATGGGAGACTTGATTAAAATGAAATGTAATGTTTGTTTGTTTGAATGTGGTGAGATAGAGGAAAGATCTCTCTATAGATATAAGCTATGTCTATCTACTGTATAAAAGATTTGATTTTTAACTGGCTTGTATGAGGCCCAAGCTTGAGGCTTTTTGATTGATTGATTATTATTATGACTCTGGGAGAAAACTCCACTGGGGATTAATTTACAAGGGATTTTTATGTTCTGTACAAAGCCCAGAATTGAGGCTGACTCTACTTAGGGAAAATATATTTTGATGGGTTTTATTTGGTGTTCTGTACAAAGCCCAGAATTGAGGCTGACTCTAACTAGGGGAAATATTATTTTCTGCCTTGTATGAAGCCCAAGGTTGTGGCGGACTCTTAAATAAACTGAGTATGGATGACTCTATGGGAAAAGATCCTAGATGTTAGGAATTTTTGACACATGACATATGGTTTATCTGCCTTGTACAAAGCCCAAGGTTGTGGCTACTGAACAATGAAGGACTCACTGGGGGAGACTCTATTATCTGCCTTGTACAATGCCCAAGGTTGAGGCTGACTATTAACAAGGGAGTTTTATTGTTTTGGTGCCTTGTATGAAGCCCAAGGTTGAGGCTAACTATTTTTGTTGGGTTTTGACTCTACTGAAGGATTTATTTATTAAAAGACTGATTTTTTGGAAGCTAACCCTTTCCAGGGATTTTGTCTCAGCTGGTGAGTTTATCTTTTGAAAAGAATGATTTTTGGAGGCTAACCCTTTCCAGGGGTTTTGACTCTTTTGGGGAAATTATCTCCTAAGAGAAATGAATCTTTGTTTTTTGAAGAAGTGATTTTGGAGGCTAACCCTTTCCAGGGGTTTTTATTAAGATGAAAGAAATGATTTTTGGAGGCTAACCCTTTCCAGGGGTTTTTATTAAGATGAAAGAAATGATTTTTGGAGGCTAACCCTTTCCAGGGTTTTTATTAAGATGAAAGAAATGATTTTTGGAGGCTAGCTCTTTCCAGGGTTTTTGTTAAAGTGATTGGCAGAAAGATTATCTAGTGGAGACTTCTTGTTTAAAGCCCTAGATGAAGGCTGACACTTGCTGAGGATAAGCAAACATGGATCCTAGACTCTGCTAAGGAAAATTGAAGAAGATAAGGGTGACAGAGACTGTCCATGCCTCTCATTCCAAAAGGTGTACTCAATGTAAAATTGAGACAAACTTAGCTTGTTTAAAGTCTGGTTTAAATTGGAAGAAACTCACCAGGGTACGTTAAAAGGTGACTAAAGACCTGTTCCTATGTTTATAAGAAACCTGATGGGTCCTTGTATACAAGCTCAAGAGGAAGCTGGAAATGCTTTTAAGAAGCCTGTGGGTCCTTGTACAAAGCCCAAGAGGAGGCTAATCGAGGGTCATCGAGGGTCCTTGTTATAGCACAAGAGAAAGCTATGTGGTTTTGAACTTATTTTGGCTCTAAGCAAATGGGTAAGAGGTTTCACCGGGAATAATTCCTCTTTGGGTGGATGTGTCCTATTTTTTGGATTCTAAGGTTTTTGCCAAGATGTTTCACCGGGAATAATTCATCTTGGGGGTTTGAACTACAGATCTCTAATTAGGAAAGAGCCTTCACCGGGAAGACATTCTCAATCCTAGGTCATATTCCTATAGTATATATAGTTTAACTGCCCTAAGGTTTATACTCAAACGTAGTTCTAAACTATTATATATGCACAGTTTATATTTGACAGTAATTTAAATAAATACTGTAAATGGAAAGCTTGTAAAGCCTAACCTGGATGGAGTGGAGGCCATTGAAGAAGTATGTACAGAGCCTCAACAGTAATTGGTGGATAACAGTTGAATATATATGATAAACAGTTAATGGTTTTTGAAAACAGAAGAAGTGAAGATGGACATAGGTCACATAGGTATCTGAAGAGTTTCACCGGGAATAATGCCCTTCAAATACCAGAAGAATGTTTTGAAAACAGAAAGAAGATTTTGTAAATACAGTTTTGGAAAACAAACTAAGAAAAGAAAGAAGGTGTTGGGACTTACACTCTATTAGAGGCCCACTTGAAAAATTATTTACTGTTTATGAGAAACAGTTGAAAATGATTGAAATGATATAAGGTTTTGTTGTTTGAAAACCTTAATCATCTGTTTAATCAGAGATTGAAAACAGTTTAGAATATTGACAAAAGTCAACTTAATTAAGGCAAAGATGAAATCTATACCTAATTAAGACCTAAATAATTAGGGTTTTATCATAAAATTATTCACAAAGTAATTAGGTTAAAACAAAATGAAAATATATATTTTAAAGTATTTAAGAAAACACTTAAAACATACTATTTTAAACCTAATTAAAATACATGAAATAAATAATATTTTTATGATTTTTTTGATTATCCATAAAATAGGTATATTAAATAACAAGTGTGTGAAAAATAAAGTGAAAATGGATTAATTTGATAGGTTAAATAATTATGTGAAGTTTGTGAATAAAACAAAGGAAAATAGTGATAAAAAAATTTGGGTTTGTCTCCTTCAAGGCTTGAACCCACGCCCTATAGATTACCAAACAAAAAAAATACCAACTGGGCCACGCGCGTGACTTGTTTAAGAAGGGGGCCCATATGATTATATGTAGAACAAAGCAATGAATGAGCTAAAAAAGAAAATAAATGAACAAAAGGTCTGAGGGGGGATCGAACCCCAGACCTAAGGCAAGGCAAGGCTTTTGGACGCGCGCTGTAACCATTGGGACACTACGATGAATTCGTAGATAACACACCCATCATTCAAAATAAAATAAACTCAAATCTGGGAAATTCAAAAAATGGCGCCACCATCTTCATCTTCAACCTCAAGCTTCAAATTTTTGAATTTGCTATCTCCTTCGTTTCTCAACCAAACTTAAAGATGTAAACATGGATTTTGCTCGTTTTTGAACGAGGATCATGATGGTGTCCTTTAATTTTATTTATTTTCAGTATAACATAAAATTCGCAAGCATGAACACTAAGAACCCTAAAACTGAAATTAAACATGAAATACTATATATGCATGATTTGATGCAATTGATTGAGGGTTAATGATCTATGAAGGTGCAGAAACCAACTGGTAACTTCATTTTAAATTTATCATGCGTGAATCATAGAGTTTGAAGCTTTTGAAACTTACCTGAAAAATGAAGATTTGGCTTTGATCAAAAGGTGTTACAGAGCTGTTGTAACGATCCAGATAGCTTCAATGACTCCTTTGGAAGGTGTTGAGATGCCTGGCTTGGACTGAAAGTGCCCAGAACTTCTTGCTCGACCCCAACTGCAACAGCTCCAAGTGAGAGGTGAAGATGATGATTCTCCACGCCCACAAGTGTTTCAGAGGTTTGGATCACCTCTAAATGACTCCCCTAAGGTGTTTGAATACTTAATTCCAAAGGAAGAGCTCTGGTTTGAAGAATCCGAGTCTTCTTGCCAAAGAACCTTTGAAAACCTTAAGTATGAAGAAAGAAGAGAGAAAGCAAGAATTATGTTGCTTTGGTGTGTTTTCTGAATGAGAAAGAGCCCTCTATTTATAGGCAATTGGTTCAGAGTAATTGTGCATAGTGAGCTTGCTTAGTGAAGTGAGTTTGGTTTCTTAGCCAAGAAGAAAATTTGAAAAGATCCCAAATGCAATGATGCATTTTCGGGCTAGCTTCCCCAACCATTGATCTTGTGTGATCTAAGGGAACATTTCTGATTCAGAGGAGAGTTCTAATTGGCTTAGAGCAAGATTCCTTGATGATTCATCATTTGCCATAAATTCAAAAATGCAATCATTACATAATCACATGCCTTTGTTTTTGGGAATCTTCTCTAATCCTTATGCAATGATGAATTTGGATGCATGGCATGTTTTCAGATGCATTAGAGGTCGTGTAGCATCACTTAGTGAAGCAAAATGCACAAAATTGCAAAGTTTCAAATTGTACATGACCTATAATTTCACTTCATGAGGCCAACTTTGAACAAGCATAACTCTTAGCTCAAAATGAATTTGGAGAAGGTTGAACACAATTTGGAAAGCCCTAAACATCTACTTCAATTCATTAGTTTATGGTTCCTTCAGAATCCTTTGGAAAATTTGTGAAAAATGAGGCCAAAGTTGGAAGAAAACTAGGTTAAAAACACTTAGAAAATTTTCTAAGTGTTTATGACCTAAAACTTCAAAATTCCCAAATCTCTTAAATGATTGATCTTTTGAAAAAAGTTCCATTGTAAGATGTTGTTTTATTTTGCAAGATCTACAACTTTCATGTTGGAAGTTTTTTGAGTTGTGTAGGTGAAATTTTGAGTTCCCACAATGCCCTCAAAATCCCTAATTCCCGACTTTTTGCTCCTTGATGATTCTTCTTGAATTTCTTTGGTCAAATGACTTTAATATCCATATATTGATGATATTGATCTTTGAAAGTCATGGTTTGACCAAAAATCTTAAAAGTCAAAGGTGATCCCATACAGTTGACTTTTTCCAGATAAGGTGAGATTTTGGACTTTTGTGTGGAATTAAGATCTTCTCCTCATATGAGTGATGTAAATGGGTTATATTAAGGTAGTAGAGGTTCTTGAATCATGTCTTGAGTTTTAGATCCATGCCCTGATTAAAAGTCAACTATCCAGATGAATTAGGTTAAAAACCCTAATTGTCGACCAGATGAAATTGGTGACTGTGGATCTTGAATTGAGGTGTGATGTCCAGTGGATCTTATTGTATGGATCATTTGAAGATGATTGAAGTCTTTAATAGATGTCTTGGAGCTTTTTAGGGTTTCCCAAAGGTGATCCCTGATTTCAGTCCTTGATAGGCTCAAAAACCCTAGTCTGGTGACTTGAGTAAACCTGTACTCAGATGACTGAGTGTCTAATCAATCATAGGTGAATATAAAAGTGAAGCTTTTGAGTCCTATGATTGTGTTAGAGACCAATCCTTCTATTGATTGATCCTTTGCCTGAGTTTTCTTGTCTTTGAACATCCTTGATTAAATGCCAGATGAAGAAGTGACTGCTCTGAGTACTTGCTTTGACCTGATGAAAATCCTGAAGATATGTCATCTCAAGGGGGTCAAAAATTAGGGTATGACAGATGCCCCTATTTAAGTTTCTTTTATCCAGAGGGAGAGAGATTGATATCTCGATCTCTCCTGCGTGAAAGAGACTTAAATATCAAAGAATGCCCGAATTTTGGGCGCTCCTGAGATGTTGTAATTGATAAAATCTTTTCATGACGTGATCCCGTTGTCGCACTTGGCGGGGGATGAGGAGACAAACTCCTGTAGGAATACGTCATGTGGATTCTGGTGAATGGATTGCAATGTAGGATGCGCAATCCATCTTCTTTAACTAAGTGTTGACACTTAGAAAAAGGTGCACAACTTCCCCTTGTTTCGGATGTCTGTACCTCGAAACTGGTCTAAGTTGTGATTTTGGACAATATCTCAGATAAAGAGAAATTCTCCAAAGATTTGTTTCCTCATCAAACTTCTCATCAGCACTTGGAGATGAGATACCATTTGATGGTAAAATAAATAAACTTCAAAGGTTTGTTTCCTCATCAAACTTCTTACCAGCACTTGGAGGTAAGATACCATTTGACGGTAAATAAAGAAACTTCAAAGGTTTGTTTCCTCATCAAACTTCTTACCAGCACTTGGAGGTAAGATACCATTTGACGGTAAATAAAGAAACTTCAAAGGTTTGTTTCCTCATCAAACTTCTTACCAGCACTAAGAGGTAAGATACCATTTGACGGTAAATAAAGAAACTTCAAAGGTTTGTTTCCTCATCAAACTTCTTACCAGCACTTGGAGGTAAGATACCATTTGATGGTAAATAAAGAAACTTCAAAGGTTTGTTTCCTCATCAAACTTCTTACCAGCACTTGGAGGTAAGATACCATTTGACGGTAAATAAAGAAACTTCACCATCCCTCCTTTCAACTTGACGTTTTTGAAGGATTGTCATATGGTCCCGCGCTCATTTGAGGGGCTAATGACTTTGCTCGAAAGTGGATGAACTGTCTTCGGGAAGAAGACTACCATTCACCTACTTACGCTGAGGAATCTGAACTATCTTCTGGATGAAGACTACCATTCACTGACTCCGTTGGGGATCTTTTGTCGATCCGCTGGGGAAATACCGAACTTCTGAGGAATTCAAAATGCGAAACAAACTACCTTATTTGAAGAAGATTGTCGAGCGTCGCTCTGCAGAAGATTCTCAATTGGGGAATTCCAAAAGTGAACAAACTATCTCTTTGAGGGAGACTACCATTTGTTGACTTGCTTGGGGAATTTGGGTGTATGAACCTTCTTCACGAAGAAGAAAACCCTTTCACAACTTTGCAGGGGAATCTTGAGTATATGCCCAAGTAATTTGGGTATTAACACTATCAAAACCTGGCTAGACTATGCTCATTACGCAAATATGGTGTGAGACAAAATGCATGAATATTACGATGATTATGAAATGCAAAGTGAATGTAAATAGAATTGTCGCGGATGTAAAATCCTATGATACGACTTGAATCTTGTTGATCAGAAGATGTTCTCTTCTTGTAGTTCGAACTCTGTTGGGAATACCTGGTTATCAGTTGTCCGCTGTCCGAAGTGAGAAATATGAATTGAAGTGAAGATCCGTCATCGGGAAATGTTCGCAAAGCGACCTCATGGGGAAATCTTGGTTCCCGGAGTCTCAACCGTTCCCGGAGCAACTGTTTGCATTCTTCCTATTGTTTGTAAATCTTAGAAAGAAAATTTCACCTCTATTTTTGCAAGTAAATTCATTTTATTTTATGAAAACATTTGTTTCAAGAAAATGACTGTTTAAACTTAAAATGCATTTCAAGAAACTGAAAAAGACTCGATTGCAAAGAAAAAGCACAAGGCTCAAATTATTATATATGGAATGGTAATCAGCCAAATGCTTGATTCCATGGAGTATTTACAAAGTTGGAAATTGGTAATTTTTCGGGAAAAGGGCTACGATGAAACGTGACAACCATTATCTTTCCCTTCCACTCCGAGTTGCGCTGTATTCGTGCTTCGTAGAAGATGACCTACTGCTGATGAATACTCCGTATGGATTTTTGAATGATCAAGTTTGTCCTGAACACAGTTACTTGCCATATATCCCTAACTTTTGCGTAAACTACCCCTTCGGGTTTTAAGTCTACCGAGATTGATTATTTATTTTTTATGTCTCTAACTTTTGCCTGAATCGCCCTTTCGGGTTTTCGATTCACCGAGACGCTCTTTTTTGTCTAAGTCGCTCTTTGCGGTTTTTCAACTTAGCGAGCTGTTCTTTTAATTATTTAGGCGAAGTATTTCTTGACTGCGTCGACGTTCACAGGACGGGTGAATTCTTCTCCATCCATAGTCGTGAGTATTAAGTGTTAGAACAAGATTTGTTCTGATCAATTATCTTAGTTTTGATGATAACAATAATATGAATTTTGCTTAAGATAATATGGTACTCTAATCCAATGCAATTTCCTTTTCAGGAAATATATAAAGAGTATGCATAATTCAGCGCTCAGAAGCTTTGTCTAAAGGGTTCAGCATGCAACATCAGAACATGGTCTGGCAAGACATCAGAAGATGGTCGAAGCAGAATCAGAACATGGGTCTATGGAAGCATCAGAAGAACAAGAGAACAGAAGCACTGAAGTTCTGATGGTATCACGCTCAGAAGCACTTCAAGGTCAGAAGATCAGAAGATGCTTTGCACCAAGCTGTTTGACTCTGATGATATTCATACGTTGTATTCACAAACATCAGATCAGAAGGAAGTACAAGTGGCAAGCTACGCTGACTGACAAAAGGAACGTTAAAAGCTACTAAAGGCTACGTCAGTAGACACAGCGTGAACAAGGCTCGAGGTAGTTGACAAAAGCGTATAACATTAAATGCGATGTTGTACGGAACACGCAAAGCATTAAATGCACTCAACGGTCATCTTCTCCAACGCCTATAAATATGAAGTTCTGATGAGAAGCAAGGTTAACAATTCTGACGATTTGCAAAACAATTAACTTGCTGAAACGCTGTTCAAATTCAAAGCTCAGAAACTTCATCTTCATCAAAGCTCACTACATTGCTGTTGTAATATATTAGTGAGATTAAGCTTAAACGTTAAGAGAAATATCACAGTTTGTGATTATAGCTTTTAAGAAGCAATTGTAATACTCTTAGAATTGAATACATTAAGTTGTAAGGAACTAGAGTGATCGTGTGGATCAGAATACTCTAGGAAGTCTTAGAGGTTATCTTAGCAGGTTGTAACTAGAGTGATCGTGTGGATCAGTATACTGTAGAAAGTCTTAGAGGGTATCTAAGCAGTTGATTCCTGGAGTGATCAGTGTGTGATCAGAAGACTCTGGAAGACTTAGTTGCTGACTAAGTGGAGAACCATTGTAATCCGTGCGATTAGTGGATTAAATCCTCAGTTGAGGTAAATCATCTCTGCGGGGGTGGACTGGAGTAGTTTAGTTAACAACGAACCAGGATAAAAATAACTGTGCAATTTATTTGTATCTGTCAAGTTTTTAAAGCTACACTTATTCAAACCCCCCCCCCCTTTCTAAGTGTTTTTCTATCCTTCAATTGGCATCAGAGCGCCGGTTCTAAGGTGCAAGCACTTAACCGTGTTTAGAAAAGATTCAGGAAGAGAAAAACGCTTCAGTAAAAGATGGTTGATGAAAGTGAAAAGTCTACACCTGCATCTACATCTGGCTCTGCTGAGCAATACAACGGTAACAATGGTTATACTAGACCGCCGGTATTTGATGGTGAAAACTTTGAATACTGGAAAGATAAACTGGAAAGTTACTTTCTTGGTCTAGATGGTGATCTATGGGATCTTCTGATGGATGGTTACAAACATCCAGTAAATGCCAGTGGCGTAAAGCTGACAAGGCAAGAAATGAATGATGATCAGAAAAAGCTTTTCAGGAATCATCATAAATGCAGAACTATTTTGCTGAATGCTATCTCTCATGCGGAGTATGAGAAGATATCTAACAGGGAAACGGCCTATGACATATATGAGTCCTTGAAAATGACTCATGAAGGAAATGCTCAAGTCAAGGAGGCTAAAGCTCTCGCTTTAATCCAGAAGTATGAAGCCTTCAAGATGGAGGATGATGAAGACATTGAAAAGATGTTTTCAAGATTTCAAACTCTTACTGCTGGATTGAGAGTTCTTGACAAGGGATACACCAAGGCTGATCACGTAAAGAAGATCATCAGAAGCTTACCTAGAAGATGGGGTCCTATGGTGACTGCATTCAAGATTGCAAAGAATCTGAATGAAGTTTCTCTGGAAGAGCTTATCAGTGCCTTGAGAAGTCATGAAATAGAGCTGGACGCAAATGAACCTCAAAAGAAAGGTAAGTCTATTGCATTAAAATCCAATATCAAGAAATGCACTAACGCTTTTCAGGCTAGAGAAGAAGATCCTGAAGAATCAGAATCTGAAGAAGAAGATGAACTGTCCTTGATCTCCAGAAGACTGAATCAACTCTGGAAGAACAAGCAAAGGAAGTTCAGAGGCTTCAGAAGTTCAAAGAAATTTGAACGTGGAGAATCTTCTGATGACAGAAGATTTGACAAGAAGAAGGTCATGTGCTATGAATGCAATGAGCCTGGACACTTCAAGAATGAATGTCCAAATCTTCAGAAGGAAAATCCCAAGAAGAAGTTTCATAAGAAGAAAGGTCTTATGGCAACCTGGGATGAGTCAGAAGATGATTCAGACTCTGAAGATGAGCAGGCTAACTGTGCGCTGATGGCGACAGAAGATGACGAATCAGAATCTACATCAGAATCAGATTCTGAAGAGGTATTTTCTGAACTTACTAGAGATGAGTTAGTTTCCGGTCTAACTGAACTTCTGGAACTCAAGTCTCAGATCAGTCTCAAATACAAAAAGCTGAAAAAGCTATTTGAATTTGAAACAAAGAAGCTTGAGTCGGAGAATTCTGAATTAAAAGAAAAACTTTTAAAATTATCCAATAATGTTGGATCTCCTTCTGATTCAGAAAAATCCACTCCTAGTCTAAACCATATTCTGAAAGAATATGATTTAAGTTTCAGGAAGTTCTTATCTAGAAGTATTGGCAGAAGTCAGCTAGCTTCTATGATATATGCTGTGTCTGGAAACAAAAGAGTCGGCATTGGTTTTGAGGGTGAAACCCCATACAAACTTGAACCTGTTGATGAAATGAAATTCACATACAAGCCGTTGTATGATCAGTTCAAGTATGGCCACTCCCATGATATTAGGCACACTTCACATGCTCAAAGTTTTCACATAACACACACCAAAAAGCATGTGACACAACCTAGGAAATATCATGAAACTCACATTAAGAATTATCATGCTGTTCCTTCCTCTGCTTACAATGTTAAACCTAAAGTCAATCAAAACTTGAGGAGAACTAACAAGAAAGGACCCAAGAAAATGTGGGTACCAAAGAAAAAGACTATTTCTTTTGCAGATTCGCTTGGCGACATAGAAGATAAAAGTCAACATGTCATGTCACCTGGACTCAAGTTGGTCTCAACACTTGAAGGGAAGAAGGACTGTCTTCCAAGTTCTGGTACTTAAATATGTTGAAGAAACTATGTTCGTAGGAGATCAGAAAAGAAAGTTTATTAGTCTTGGAACCATCTGTTTTGTTTGTTCTAAAGCAATAATGTTTCGTTCTTAATTATTCTGAATGCTCTAAATGCTACAGAATATACAATATTGAAACATTGATTGTGGAAAAATCAATAAATATCTGGTTTGATGATAAACTTGTTTCTGATGAAACAAAGCAGCTTAAGAATTTCTGCAGATACAGTTTTGTCTTATCAGAAGCTGCAGAACAAAGAAGTGAATCTCCAGAAGCTGTGTATATCAGAAGTAATGGATCAGAAGATCATTCAGATTTATATCAGCACACTTCAGAAGGAGTGTTTCCTGAAGAGAAACTTGATCAGATCAGAAGTAGTGATCAGAATCTGAAGGCGTAAAGTCTATTCTGAAATTTACAGCTGTCATCTATTATCTGATGGTGAACACGTGTCTGTACGGTTAGTACAAAGCGTGCAGTTGAAAAGACGCCGACCTAGGTAACTGTATTAAATCATTTCATTTACTGTGTTCTCTCTCCTAATGTCATTTCTCATTAAATGCATAATGATTTCTTTTTAAATCTTTTAAATAACCCGCTTCATTTTCATTCCCTCTTTTTCTCTCTTTCTCTCTCTTTTGTGCATTCACTTCGTTGCATTTCTCTTCAAACCCTAGTTTTTGATTTGATCTCAAAGCATTATCATCATGAACTCATCTTCTTGTTCATCAAATTCAAAAGAAAGGCTCACTTCTACACAGATCCTTTTAAACAAATATGAGCATGCTCCATTGAAAACATGCTTAATACCCACGAAAGAACTGGAAGTTCTATGTGAATCTGCTGTGGACATCAACAACCTTAAAGCTAATGGCTTTCAGTGTGATGCAAGAATCCTTGAGCAAGGATGGTCTAAATATCTTGATAGATTGGTTGGTCCAATTTATCCTGAACTTGTGAAGGATTTTTGGATACATGCAACGGTTACTCCAACTGCCATCATTTCATTCGTGCTAGGGCATGAAGTGGTTATCACTGAGAAGCTCATCAGGAAGCTGTACAATCTTGATGATGAAGAAGGTTGGTCTGGTCTTCAACCCAATACAGTTGACTGGACTCCAGTTGAAAAACAAATCTCTACGGTTTTTGGAATTGATTCTCATAACACGGGCACCTTAAGGCCTTTTTATAAAGTATGGCCTGAGATTATTCTGGGTTCTCTTCACCATAGAAAAAGGATGCTCTCCTCCTCCTACATCAGTCCGACTCACAAGTATACTCTTTTCTGCATTGGCAAAAAGATAGAGATCAACATCTCTCATATTCTGTTTGAGAATCTGAAAACTTCTATCTTTGAGTCAAGAGAAGATGAAAGGGCGAAGTACCCTCATATTCCAAGAACAACCATTCCATTCGGAAGGATGATTTCAGATATTCTGATTGAAAGCAAAGTGGTGGACTCCATCAGAAATCTCAATGCATCGCATTTTCTTGGAGTAATTCAAGGTCCCATCTTCAATGGTGTTGATTTGTTCAGACTGGAACTCATTAAGAATGTACCTTTTGTGTGCACAAGCTTTCCTGACATTCTGTCAAGAAGAATTGCTGTTGAAGGATTCATCTCCTTGTTTCATAAAGAACTTGATCATGTTGTCAAGCTTTACTTGGAAGATTGTGTTAGGAAGCAATCAGACGTTGATCCTGCTTGGATCCGTGGCAGAGTACTCCCGTCCAAAGATGATATTCTGAAGAAGGATAAGAAGGAACGACAGGCAAGGCTAAAAAGAAAGGCACAAGAAGATGAGGCTGAGAGAGCCAAGAAGTTGAGGGTCACCTATGATCCTGACAAGGTCGGCTCTTCTGAACGAAGGAATAAAAGGATCAGAGACTCCTT
This sequence comes from Vicia villosa, assembly GCF_029867415.1. Classification (NCBI taxonomy): domain Eukaryota; kingdom Viridiplantae; phylum Streptophyta; class Magnoliopsida; order Fabales; family Fabaceae; genus Vicia; species Vicia villosa. The sequence continues at coordinate 114,400,548 of NC_081180.1, forward strand.
TCACAAAACCAGATCTTCACATGCTTCTTCTGAACACTCCTCCAGGCAGGTTTTTACTCCACCTCCTTCTGTCCCTAAACCTTCTCCCCAATCACCTCCTTCTGAACCAAAATTAAACTTCACCTTACCAAATCCTTCTCCATCATCCTTCTCCTCTCCCATTCTAAATCCCACACCTTTAAGTATTCTTCCCCCAACTCCTTCTGATAAATCTTTCTCACCAATTCCCTTTACAAATACTCCATCCTCGTCTCAATCTATCATTTCTGATATTCCATCCTCATCAATCATTCTCTCAGATATCCCTTCTTCCTCATCCACCGTACCTCCACCTTCTATATCCCATCCCTTACCTACCAGAAAATCCAAATCTTACTGTCTTCTCTACCCTGACTACAAATTCACCTTCAATCCGCCTGAACCTGAACCCTATACCTACCTGGAACTTTTCAGACATGAGGTGATTAGCAGTCTAGACCTTCTGAAGGATGCATTTCTAAATGGTCTGGATGATGTTTCTACAAGAAATCTCTGGAGAAGATTTCGCAAGGATTTTCAAGTAGAAGCAATGGGAGTACAGAAAAGACTAGTGGCTGCTGCCCCTGGTTACCCTGGTTACCTTCTGGAGGAAGATAATGGTATATACTACCATTCTCTCAGAAATTGTGTTGCTGCTGAGGAGAAGCCCTTTGTGGATGAATTGGAAGTAGCAAGACTGGCTGCTGAAATGGAAGCAAATCCATGCAGGGATATTGTTATCTTCATTCCTGAGTATCCTGTTCTGCTCGGAGACTTCAAGACTCTCTTTGACTATCTGAGGGAAAACCCTTCTGAGAAAGACCCAAGCTTGGTCATTCCAGAAGTTGTTGACCCACCAGAAGTCGAAGGTCCTTCTGCTCCCAGGAATCTAGCTGCCATTCTTCAAGCACTTGAGAATGGAGACTCGGAAATTCCTGCTGCAGAATATGGAGATGCTTCTATGCAAGAAGCAGATGCTGAAGATCATGTTGCTGAATCAGATCCTGTTGAGGAAATCCCTGCAAAAGATCTATCCATGGAAGCTACAGATCAAGTTGCTATTCCTGTGGTTGAAAGCGTTGAAGCTTCTTCTGTTGAATCTTCTCGTCTTGCAAGGACTCTGGAAGAAATTCAGAGGAGACAGGATGAGCAAAGCTCACTCAATGCTGAGTATAGAGCTTTCATGATGAGGCAAGAGGGACACAACAATGAGGTTCAAGAGATGCTGGCCAAGATCTTGTCAAGGCTAGGGCCATCTTAGATTGAGTCTGTGTTGTTTCTTTCTTTTTCGTTGCATCTGTCTTTGTGCATCTGATCTTACTTGTCTTTGTACTTCTGTACCTGCTGTTTGAACTTCAATGAAATCATCTTCTTCCTCCGTGTGTTTCGTTTTGTTTGTCTCTGAATCTTTTTTGCTTTTTGATGATATGACAAAAAAAGGGGGAGAAATATGTGATAAATGATTTGATTTAATCATAAATGATTTGATTTAATCAGTTGCATTTACTAACAAGAACTGCAAGTTCTATATGGTTTAAGTGTTTTGCAGGTATAAAGAAGTAAAGAGAATCCTCAAAGCAAACACCAGAAGCAAAACCATAAGAAGTGTTATTCTGTAAAAAGAATAAGCTCATGGAAACTGAAGCAAGCTGAGTGCTGTCAAGCTTCAGAAATCAGAAGCAAAAAAGAAGAATGAATCAGAAGCACTGATAATAGAATTTGATCCATATTTGTCTATTTGTTCTGACAAAATTCTATTTGCTCTGATACATTATTTTAGCCTATATGGCTCTGATACATATAATGTGTTCGAATATACATTTTATGTTCTGACTCGTTCATGCTGACTTTTGTCGTTTAGTTTTTGTTCTGTAACATTTCGGGATGTAGAGATGCTCTGATGATGCTCTGGTACATTCAACAATGTTCTGATACAAATCTAGCATGAAGTGATGTTGGTGGAAATTCAAAGCTCTGAAGCTATCCGAGGGAAGCAGAAATCAGAAGCTGCGAATGTTCTAAAGATCCAGAAAACTCAAGTTCTGAAGCTGTCCTAGATGGAAGCAGAAATCAGAAGCTGTGAATGTTCAGAAGATCAAAGAAATTCAAGTTCTGAAGCTGTCCTAGATGGAAGCAGAAATCAGAAGCTGTGAATGTTCAGAAGATCAAAGAAATTCAAGTTCTGAAGCTGTCCTAGATGGAAGCAGGAATCAGAAGCTGTGAGTGTTCTAGGGATCTAAAGAAATTCTAGTTCTGAAGCTGTCCTATGGAAGCAGAAGTCAGAAGCTATGAATTCTCTAAAGACAGAAGCTTATGTGATCGTCTCTACCGAAATAATCAGGGAAGTCTTTTATTAAAGTTCTTCGAGTATTTATTTCAGGGGGAGATTATTTATCTCAGGGGGAGATTGTTAATCTCAGGGGGAGACATATTCATATGCTTATGCTATAGCTGTGTAATTTGTCTTTTGCCGTCTGCTCTTTCTGATCGCAAATTCATATCATTTATATATGTTTTTGTCATCATCAAAAAGGGGGAGATTGTTAGAACAAGATTTGTTCTGATCAATTATCTTAGTTTTGATGATAACAATAATATGAATTTTGCTTAAGATAATATGGTACTCTAATCCAATGCAATTTCCTTTTCAGGAAATATATAAAGAGTATGCATAATTCAGCGCTCAGAAGCTTTGTCTAAAGGGTTCAGCATGCAACATCAGAACATGGTCTGGCAAGACATCAGAAGATGGTCGAAGCAGAATCAGAACATGGGTCTATGGAAGCATCAGAAGAACAAGAGAACAGAAGCACTGAAGTTCTGATGGTATCACGCTCAGAAGCACTTCAAGGTCAGAAGATCAGAAGATGCTTTGCACCAAGCTGTTTGACTCTGATGATATTCAAACGTTGTATTCACAAACATCAGATCAGAAGGAAGTACAAGTGGCAAGCTACGCTGACTGACAAAAGGAACGTTAAAAGCTACTAAAGGCTACGTCAGTAGACACAGCGTGAACAAGGCTCGAGGTAGTTGACAAAAGCGTATAACATTAAATGCGATGCTGTACGGAACACGCAAAGCATTAAATGCACTCAACGGTCATCTTCTCCAACGCCTATAAATATGAAGTTCTGATGAGAAGCAAGGTTAACAATTCTGACGATTTGCAAAACAATTAACTTGCTGAAACGCTGTTCAAATTCAAAGCTCAGAAACTTCATCTTCATCAAAGCTCACTACATTGCTGTTGTAATATATTAGTGAGATTAAGCTTAAACGTTAAGAGAAATATCACAGTTTGTGATTATAGCTTTTAAGAAGCAATTGTAATACTCTTAGAATTGAATACATTAAGTTGTAAGGAACTAGAGTGATCGTGTGGATCAGAATACTCTAGGAAGTCTTAGAGGTTATCTAAGCAGGTTGTAACTAGAGTGATCGTGTGGATCAGTATACTCTAGAAAGTCTTAGAGGGTATCTAAGCAGTTGATTCCTGGAGTGATCAGTGTGTGATCAGAAGACTCTGGAAGACTTAGTTGCTGACTAAGTGGAGAACCATTGTAATCCATGCGATTAGTGGATTAAATCCTCAGTTGAGGTAAATCATCTCTGCGGGGGTGGACTGGAGTAGTTTAGTTAACAACGAACCAGGATAAAAATAACTGTGCAATTTATTTTTATCTGTCAAGTTTTTAAAGCTACACTTATTCAAACCCCCCCTTTCTAAGTGTTTTTCTATCCTTCATTAAGGCTCCTCCTGAGAAAGCTCTCTTGACCACGTAGGGGCCGTCATAATTGGGAGTCCATTTCCCTCTCGAATCTGTGAGAAAAGATTGAATCTTTTTTAGTACAAGGTCGCCTTCTTTGATTGTGCAAGGTTGAACCTTTTTGTCGAAAGCTTTCTTCATTCTTTGTTGATATAGCTGTCCGTGGCATAAAGCTGTCATGCGCTTTTCTTCGATTAAGTTTAATTCATCGAATCTGCTTTAACACCACTCGGCTTCTGTTAATTTTGCCTCCATCAAAACTCTCATTGATGGGATCTCAACCTCTATGGGTAGGACTGCTTCCATGCCATATACAAGGGAGAAAGGAGTTGCTCCAGTCGAAGTACGTACTGATGTACGGTAACCATGAAGTGCATACGGGAGCATTTCATGCCAATCTTTGTAAGTCATGACCATCTTCTGAACGATTTTCTTGATGTTTTTGTTAGCTGCTTCTACAGCTCTATTCATCTTTGGTCTGTAAGGAGATGAGTTGTGATGTTCAATCTTGAATTCTTCACAAAGCTCCTTCATCATTTTGTTATTCAAATTTGACCCATTGTCAGTGATTATCTTGCTAGGAATGCCGTAGCGACAGATGATGTGATTCTTGATAAACCTGACGACAACTTGTCTTGTAACGTTTGCATATGAAGCTGCTTCAACCCATTTGGTGAAATAGTCTATAGCTACCAAGATGAAGCGATGTCCGTTGGACGCTTTTGGCTCGATCATTCCAATCATGTCGATTCCCCACATGGAGAAAGGCCAAGGGGAAGAGGGTATGTTGAGAAGAGATGGTGGCACATGAATTCTATCGGCGTAGATTTGACATTTGTGACACCTCTTTGCGTACTAGTAGCAATCTGACTCCATCGTCAGCCAATAATATCCTGCTCTCAGTATTTTCCTTGTCATGGTATGTCCATTGGTGTGAGTACCAAAGGAACCTTCATGTATTTCTCTCATGAGTACTTCTGCTTCTTTTTTGTCAACGCATCTGAGCAGAACCATGTCGAAGTTTCTCTTGTACAGAACATCTTCATTCAGGAAGAATCTACAAGTTAACTTTCTCAAAGTCTTTCTATCTTTCTTTGACGCCCCAAGAGGGTACTCTTGCTTTTGAAGAAAGTTCTTGATGTCGTGATACCACGGTTTGTCGTCGATGATTGCTTCTACTGTGAAAACATGAGCGGGCCTATCCAGGCGCATAACATCGATCCGAGGAACGTCATTCCAATGTGTAGCAACCTGCCCTAAAAATAGACTTTTAGAGTCGCCACCTATTCTGAAGGGCGAATAGGAAACCCTACGCAGTTAAGAGATTCGGGGTAAGTTATTATAATCAGGTCGAGGGAAGGTGTTAGGCACCCTCAACCCTTTCCTATGGCTTTTAATCTAAGGTAACAGTTTTATGGCTAAAAGTTAAGGTTAATAGCTAAGGAATTGAATAGGGGGAAAATTGAGATTTTAGGGAGGGGGACTCGCCTTGGTTATCCAAGTGCCTACGTATCTCCTTAGGGAGAATCAGAGTCAACGTAGTTCGGGCACAGGGTTGTACGCCTTTGAATTGATTATGAAAGTGTTTGAAGGCTTTTTGAATGGCCTGTCGTAGCTTTGGAAGTTGTGATTTGAAAGGCATTTTGAATTGCCTGATCAAAAAGGATGAAGATCCGTGGTTTGGTTTGAAGTGATGAAATTGTTTTAGATTTGGGCGTACAACCCTGATTTGATATGACACCGTTAGATGTGATGGCCAATAGATTTGGTCAGTATAGCTAACGGATTAAGGGGCATTGCTGATTACTCAGATCGATAGATTGATCGTCACGGGCAGCAAATTAAATGTATTTTAATTTGATAATTAAATCTCATGTTTTATTCTTTCATCTCTCGTCTAATGCGACTAATAGTTTTAGTCGGGTCCAGGAGAGAATTATTCAAGAATTAATTAAATTAATATTTATTTTTGCCCAAAAGGGTAATGGGGTTAGGCAATCCCTAATTTCTTACACCTTTATAGGGTTTTTGTGATTTAATATTAATTAAAACAAATTAACTCGAATAATCGAGATAATCGAAAAAAAATAAATCTAAATAACCATGTCCTTAAATTCTAATTCTATATTCTAATCCTAATTTAAATTAAAAATAGAAAATGAGTTATATACATATTAACATATATATATATATATATATATATATATATATATATATATATATATATATATATATATATATATATATATATATATATAATTTTGTAGATAATATATAAGTAAAAATAAAAATAAGAGAAAACCTGGGGAGAGATTATGTACAGCGGCTCTGTGAAGATCCATGGTGAGATCGCGGCTCCTGGGGCGTTAGATCTGAGTTGAAAGAGATCTAATGGCTAGATGGTAATGGCATATCATGCGCCAGCGTTGATGGAAAGCGTCGGATTTGTTAAAGCTAAGTAGCAAATAATTCTAACAAAATACTTGCATTAGACGGGGCTCGAATCCCTGTTCTTGAGGATAGGCGCCCCTTGCATTCTCCACCAGGCCAGTTATCAATTACTGTTAATTACACGCCTCATAATAAGAATAAGAAAAAGAAGTAAAGTAAACAAATATTAAAGAAAAAAACAACTCAGTGCCTTCCGTTCTTCTTCTTCGTGCAATGTTTCTGGAAAACGATACAGACTTTAAGCGACGGCTTTTGCGTGTTGCTATAAACCTGCCATCATCAATCATAACATACAAGCCAAATAAATTTCAGATAAACAGACCATTCGACTAGAAATCGACCGCCGAGTCTAGTGCTGCTATCAATTTGAATCAATTTTGTCTTTAATCAGATTTCCCCAAATGAAGAACACGAAACCCTAGTAATGGCACTTGATTAAACCTGCATCAAATCTCAATAAAACCAGCCCAGAAGTATTCCCCACATCTCAGCCAACATAACCGTGTAATCAGAATCGATTTATAATAACCGTATGCCCTTAAATCTTAAAAAAAAAAATTGGAAGAACCGTGGCTTGTATGGAGGTTCTTCAGCGCGCTTTTGTTTATGATGCAGGTTGGGATTCACTCAGAAAGCTCCAGGGAATCGTTTTGGATATTCGGTTTGGCTCCAATCGATCAAAATCTTTGGCTGCTACCTTATTCTATTCCACGGTTTTTTCAGTTTGCATCTGGTTCTTATGGCAACAAAGCCTTGTCAAAAATCCCCCCTTTCCACAATTTTAATCCTTGTATATATATCTACATCAATTTAGGTTAACAAAAATTAAGTCAATCTTTCAAATTAACAAGGGGATTTGATTTGCAATTTACATGATAATTTTCCTCTTTGGTCAAGATTGGCTAGAGATTTGGTCTGATATTGGAGATCATGAACGTGAATGGTAACTTCCACAATTGGGCCAATTTGATTTTCCCTCTTTTTTTTTATTTATTTTTCTTATTATTTATTTGGTAATTAAATGAATAAAAACCTAAATAAATAAACAAAAAATATTATGTATTATTTATTTGGTAATTAAATGAATAAAAACCTAAATAAATAAACAAAAGATATTATGTATTATTTATTTGGTAATTAAGTGAATAAAAAAACCTAAATAAACAAAAAAATATTATGAAGCCAAGGAATGGCCCCTAAGGTTCTTTCTTTTTTTAATAAAATCGCAAGTATACTCGAATTTAAATCGTGGGTCACATGTCTTTTCAAAACTTGAGTTTCACCATTTTGCCCTTTTTGAACCTTCACCGAATTTATAAGAGAGCGGGTTTGACAATATAAATGTCAAACCCCATGACTCTTAATTTTGGCTTCTGATGAATCGAAAGACGCAGATTTGATCGGGCAAATTTTGGGGTATGACACAATGATTTATCCTAATCATGGAAGAGAGTGTGGCTAATGCATCAGCCAAGTTGTTTTCTTCACGAGGAACGTGATGAAAATCTACCCTGTCGAAGAATGGTAACAATCTTCTCGCGTAGTCTTTGTAAGGAATTAGCCCTGGTTGGCGTGTTTCCCATTCTCCTTTGATTTGATTGATGACCAAAGCAGAATCTCCGTATACATCCAAGTGTTTGATTCTTAGATCCACGGCTTCTTCGAGACCCATGATGCAAGCTTCATATTCGGCCTCATTGTTTGTGCACTTGAAAGTTAATCTGGCAGTAAATGGAATATGGGTTCCTCGAGGAGTAACAATGATTGCCCCAATTCCTCGTCCATAAGCATTGACAGCTCCGTCAAAGATTAAGCCCCACTGGGATCCTATCTCAGGTCCTTCGTCTGGTAGTGGCTCGTCGTAGTCTTTCATCTTGAGGTACATGACGTCCTCGTCCAGAAAGTCAAAACTGGTTGATTCATGACCATTGAGTGGATGGTGAGCCAGGTGCTCAGTTAGGATACTTCCTTTCACGGCTTTCTGAGCGTGATACTCAATGTCATATTCTGATAACAACATCTGCCAACGGGCAATTCTCCCAGTTAAAGCAGGCTTCTCAAAGATGTACTTGATTGGATCCAGAGATCAAACAAGTAGTATGTCGAATCATGTACTGGCGGAGACGCTTGGCAGCCCAGGCCAAAGCACAACACGTCTTCTCGAGCATGGAGTAGCGGGATTCACAGTCAGTGAATTTCTTGCTTAGGTAGTAAATGGCATGCTCTTTTCTTCTCGTCTCGTCTTGCTGTCCAAGGACACAACCCATGGAATCTTCTAAGACGGTTAAGTACATTATCAAAGGTCTTCCTTCCACTGGAGGAGACAAGATGGGTGGTTCGAGCAGATATTCTTTAATGCTGTCGAACGCTTTCTGACAATCGTCTGTCCAGACGCAACTTTGATTTTTCCGTAGAAGTTTGAAAATAGGAGCACAAGTTGCAGTCATGAGATATATAAATCTCGAGATGTAATTCAGACGTCCAAGAAATCCTCTAACTTGTTTCTCGGTTCTGAGTGAAGGCATTTCTTGAATTGCCTTGACTTTGTCTGGATCTACTTCAATTCCTCGTTTGCTGACAATGAAACCAAGAAGTTTTCCTGAGTAGACACCAAAGGTGCACTTGTTGGGGTTCAGGCGAAGCTGAAACTTCCGTAAGCGTTGAAATAACTTTGTCAGATTTTGTATATGATCTTCTTCATTTTCTGATTTGGCAATCATGTCGTCCACATAGACTTCCACTTCTTTATGCATTATGTCGTGGAAAAGCGTAGTCATGGCCCTTTGATAAGTTGCCCCTGCGTTCTTTAGTCCAAAAGGCATAACACGATAACAGAACGTGCCCCAGGGGGGATGAAAGCTGTTTTCTCCATGTCTTCAGGTGCCATTTTGATTTGGTTGTATCCTGAAAATCCGTCCATGAATGAGAAAACTTTGGATTTTGCTGTACTGTCTACCAACATATCAATATGTGGTAAAGGAAAATCATCCTTGGGGCTAGCTTTGTTCAAATCTCTGTAGTCGACGCACATGCGGACTTTTCCGTCTTTCTTAGGAACGGGAACAATGTTAGCTAACCACTGAGGGTATTCTGAAGTGACGAGGAAACCTGCGTTGATCTGCTTTTGAACTTCCTCTTTGATTTTCATGGCCATCTCCGGATGAGTTCTTCTTAATTTTTGCTTGAGTGGAGGGCATTCTGCTTTTAATGGCAAGTGATGCTCCACTATACTAGTATCCAACCCTGGCATATCTTGATAAGACCAAGCGAAGACATCTGAGAATTCTTTGAGCAGTTGTATTAAACTCTCTCTGATCTCTGAACTGAGCGAAGCTCCAATCTTAACCTCTTTTTTGTTTCCATCGGAACCAAGGTTAATGATCTCTAGAGGCTCATTGTATGGCTGAATGGCCTCTTCCTTTTGTTGAAATAATCGTGAAATTTCCTTTGATATTTCTTCGTCTTCTTCTTCCTCTGCCTCGAATACAGGAAACTCAGAGCTTGGAGAAGTCATACGATCGCACGTTTCAACGGGGTATTTTATGATTAATCTGCATATGTGTGATAAATTATTTAGACAACGAGGGAAGACTCGGTGTATGCAGTTAATGGAATTTTTGATGTTTTTTAAGGGTGTTTTTTAGGATTACCAATTTCCGAAAAAAGAAAAGGAAAAACTAACGACGGAACAAAATGACATTTTTATTTATTGACAGTCATTTCTTGAAACAAAGACCCTATAAAACAAAACTCTATTGCTTTGGGCGAAGCAAAGAGGGACATTTTCCTAAGAAATAGTAAAATGCAAAGCCCTATGAAACATCTCTTCACCCTGGGCTACGGTGAGAGGATAAAATAATGGTGAAAGTTCCTACTTAGGAGTGCGAACAACAGTTGTAACTTCAACAACTGTCCAATAGTGGCGAACCCCATTGTGCACTAAGTAATCTGGAACCTTAGGCTTAAGCTGGCCTGTGGTAGGTCTTGATTTACCAACCACTGTCTTTGCAACACTCAGACGATCTTCTTCTACTTCAGCAGACTGAGCGGTGTGAGCATACCCATTTCCAAGTGGAGTATGTCGGACTTTCTTTTGAGGAAACTTCCAATCTTCTGAATGGAGAGACTCGTTGTCGGAGACACTTTCGAGATCATCCTCTTCTGTATTTTGGTCTTGCTCTTCTCCCAAGATGGCATTGACTAGATATGTGAACTCTAGATCCGTAGCTGATAACACGATTTTATATCGTATATTTAGCTTGAAATTCATAGATATTTATAGCATTTTCCGTTTATTATATTGATTTATTATGATATTACGCGAGTTTTTGCTTTGTTTCAGGTTTTACACTCTTATTATGACTAATTGCGAAAAAGAGAAGAAATGGAGCTAAAACGACCCATATCTATGCCTAAAAGACGAAAAATAGGTGCTGAAGTAAAAAGGGAGTGCAAATAAGGCCCAAGTGTGCTGAAAGAGACCCAAAGACCCAATGAAGCAATCCAGCCCACGAAGGAAAGCAGCCCAATCCACACAAGTAAGCGGAGACGCACGTCTCCAACGTCTCTATGCCACATCAGCAAAAGGGAGACGCACGTCTCCATTTCCCTAAAGTTTCTCCACTTGAGACGCACGTCTCAAGTCACGCGCCCAGTCTTCCTGAAGAATCGGAGACGCACGTCTCCAAGCCAGTCTGAAGAGTTTCCTCTTTTCACGCAACGTCACTGCAAAGCATCCCCTATAAATAGAAGCAGTCACTTCAGTCCAAAGGGTCCGATTTCCTGCTAACAAAGTGCTGCCGAAATTGTACCGCGAATCATATTTTTCATTATGCTTTCATTCAAACACTTATTTTCTCACAACGATTTCTACACGGGAAATTGTTGTGAACTTTCTTATAAATCTAGCCTTACGTTAGATTTATCGTTTTTATTTCCTTGTTTTATTTTCTGTCCGTTTAAATTCCGAAGAACGATCCAGCCAACTTGTGGTGGAGGTTCGATACTTGAAGATTTACTTGCCATTTATTTAATTCAGGTTTAATATTTACCGCCTTATTTATATGTTTATTTGCATGATATATTGTATGCCTATTAACATGCCTATTATTATAAACCGAATCTATTTATGCATGCTTAACCATATTAATATGTCTGGCTAAATTACTAAGGTGTCGGTATGTAGAGTAAGTTAACCGAGGGATCCGAAATAAATTGGCTTACTTATGTTTTATTAAATATCACTTATTTTTGGTTTATATGTCTAATTTAATTAGTAAGTCTTAAAACCAATAGAGCGAAAGTTTGAGGGGTTAAGACGGTCAAAGGTTAAAATCAATAGAGCGAAAGTTTGAGATCTTTAACCAGATAGTAGACATAGGACATTAGTTTTAAGGATGGCGAAAGCGTATTAAAACTAATTGGGACTTATTTATTTTCAAAAATTGTTTTTACACCCGAGCGGGATGGCGAAAGCGTACGTTAGGGATATTAGCTTGTTCCGAGTCAATAGAGCGAAAGTTTGAGATTAGGAGATTTAAATAGATAACAACTTCATAAAATAGGCATTTTATTAATTACGTTGTTTCCAAAAAGCTCTTCTAAAATCTAATGGGATGGCGAAAGCGTACATTAGGATTAGGATAGTAATCTGAATCAACAGAGCGAAAGTTTGAGACGAGGATTTTTAATCAATTGAATTAGTAAAGATTTTTAATTAAATTATGCAAAAGCAAATGGACCTTCGGATTACCTTAAGTTAAATGAAATACATTGTTATACCCCAAAATTTGCCCACATATTTTTCAAGAAAACTCCAATCTGAAAATTAAGGGTCTCATATAATCATGGATTTTTATTTCAACAAAGATCCTGACATATGAAATACTTAGTTTTTAGAATTTTTCTTATACAGTAATTTGGCTTGCAGTTGAATTTATTCTTACGCAAACACCAAATACTGTTTATTACTTCACACATGCTATTTATTTATTTACAGATAAATGGTACTGACACAATTGGTACAGAGTTAAATCTTTTTTTGCAGGCGCAGAATCAGGAAACTCAGACTGTACTGGTAACAAGTAGATTATTATTATCTTTTGTTTCCCACTAATTGTTGTACTATATTCCATTATTTGCAAAAATCTTTTCAAATCTCTTTTTCAAAAATCAAATCTCTCTTTTTCCAACACTATCATACACTTTCTTTCAAATCTTACTTCCACTCAAATTTTCCTTTTGTACGGAATCACATCATTCCCCAACGTCTCTTTCCTTCTTTCCATTCTATAAATACCTTTCATTTCTTTCATAAAATCTCACATCAAATTCCAATTCATCTTTCAAATTCCTATCTCATATCTATTTTCTCTTCTTCCCTAACAAAAATGGCAAAATGGATAGAGACACTGTTTCTTACAGTCATCACCATTGCTACGGTGATCATGACTTTCTTCTGCCTGCACAGTCCTGAGGAGTGTGGACCTGCAATGGTTATGCTCCCAATCATCTACATGTTATTGTTCATAGCATGGGTCATTAATCGTCATTCTTAAAATTTGCCGTATTTCTTATTTCTTAAATGTACCGTTTATTCGTCGTACTGTTCAATATAGTATGTGATATTTGTACTGTCAGTATTAAATGTTGTACTATTTGTCATAATATTGCTTAGTTACTAAGATAATATTTTGTGTGTTTTCTGCCAGTCAAATATTCCTATTTCTGTGCATTAAATGATTTTCAGGGTTATTATCGGTAATTTTGCCCGCATACCGTAAATATTAGTTATTTATTATGTCTGTGTTTTTCTAACAAGTCATGTAAATAAACTTTTACTTTTCACATAAAACAAAAAAACAAAAATAACAAAAAAAGAAAATTAACTTTGACTGTTGATTTTTCACTCTAACTGCTACATCAATACCTGAACGGTCAGTTGACAGCCAAACTGCTGGCGGTACAATTCTCAGTGTTTTGTACCATCAATCAAATCAATCTTTCACAATTCAAATTTCCAAGATTTTTGTGTTAGAAGTCTTCTGAATATCACGCGATTAGCAGAGACTCAACACTGCACAAAAATCAGGTACGCTTAACTGTCTCCTACACAAACAGTCCCTAATCAGGGTTTTTCTTGTTTTTACAGGAGCAACAAGTTTTGAGAGCTCAAATGGATTTCATACACATCCATATATCTCAAAGTACCATCATACAAATTTTCAAACTTCAATTCACTCAGACGCACCGTCAGCAGCTCAAACAGTCAACAGACGACCCGTTTGACCAAAAAAGTCAACAGACAGTCAAAAATGAATTTTTTGTCAAAGTCCATATTTTGTCAAAGGATTCATCATTTGATCATTGGATGATCATAATTCATCAAGGAAAGATCAAAAATCAACAAAACCCTAAGATTCAAAATTAGGGTTTTTGCCTGAAAAGTCAACTCAACTTTGACTGATCATAACTCTCTCATCCTTCATCCAAAAAATTCAAACCAAAGCTTGTTTTGAAGGAAATTCAATTATCTTTCAAATGCCATTGATCCCATGGTCATTGGATTCACCATTTGAAAAATATGATCAAAGACATTACAGGTCATTTTCAAAGTCAACAAAAAGACACTTTTTTCAAAAGGACACACAAGGAGCTTCAAAAATCATTTTGACATGAGACCAAAGACATTGGTTAGAGGACTCTTTGAGGTTTCCAAAAAGTGCAAGATCTCCTTCATATGACAAAAATTGAGGGATTTACACCTTGTTGAAGTTGGCTAAATTTTGGGAAAATGCATGAAACCAACATTGTTCAAAATTGCATTTTTTCCAAAAGGGGCCAAGTTTTCAGCATTCAAACATCATTTCCATGTTACTATGGGCCTCCCACGACCAAGGCTAAGCCCACATCATTTTTTATCCATTTTTGGCATAATTTTATCTTATTTTAAGATTAAAATTAAAAAGAAATTGAAATGGATAAAGAATAGCTTGTCTTCCAAGCAAGACTCATTCAACTCTGTCCCAAAGCAAAGTACAGCAGAGGAGAAGAAGAAAATCAAGCCATGGTGGCTTAAAGACAAAGCTACCAATGTTGAAAAAGTCAAGATTCCAAAAAAACTCATCAATGCTTTTGGCTTAGTTTCTAAGCACTCTAATGCTTATAAATAGGCTATAGCACTTCAGTAACAAAGGGGACAGAAATTGAGAGCAAAACTCTTGCTTGTAACACACTTGTAATCTCTTAAAATATTCAAAGAATTTTGAAATTCGAATTCCAAGTTTAAGTCACTTTCCATTCAAACTAAACACTCAAACACGTTCCTTGAACATCACTGAAGCTATCTCAATCAATTACAAGCCTTGAAGCTCACTGAATCGAGCTACACAGGTCAAAATTTGTTCAAACTAAAATCAATTCGTATCTGGTTATTCACACACGTTTAACAAGATGTAGACATACTATTGAGTTTGGTTTGAGGTGTAGATCATTTCTGGAAACT